>NC_091821.1:155631540-155824040 GCF_038994185.2 Dermacentor albipictus
AAAAAATGACCTGTCAGCGATTATATTAGTTTTTCTACAAAATCACGTGACGAAAACATCAACTTGACATCACAGTCGTCGTTCGGTGAAACTGGAATAGCGTCATGAAGAAATTAAATTGTTAATTATTTAGCGGTTGTACGCCAATACCACAGGCTGCTCCATGTATACGAATGTCTAACACATCGTTTGAAACAAGAAAACATGCAAGCAAAAATTTGTCGTCTATAGTCCTTTAAGGGTACTAAAGACAGTGTATCAAGCCCATATTACAAAAACATGTCGGCCTTTTCAGCCTGAGACATACAAAATGTGGAATAATGGTAACCCACTGTCAACTCTTAGTACAGTGCAACAGCATATTGATATGGACACAGAATTTAAGAATGGTCTAGCTCTTGAAGCATAAAGTTACAGCTCACTTCACGTTTGAAATAGCTGCACGCATGCCAACACTTTTTGATCCGCACTTAGAGTTTTGTGCTGCTTTCTTTTGCAGCATTTCATTTTTTGCACGCAGTGCAAAGCGCAGCCTACACAACAAAAATTCATGCACAACTTTGTCTGCAACATTGTGACATGCAGGAAAGACAGTGAACGTGGGCTCCACGGCTGCAATGAGGGTTCTGACCTGATCAACGTTGACTTTCCCCATGACAAGAGACTCTTCATTCACCCTGAAGTATGTCTCCACACACTCAGTGAGGTGCATAATATTTTCGGATGGTGTGCAAAGAGATTGCTTGTCTGGAATGTAGTTCTTGAGTGCCAAAAACCTGTTTTCATTCTTTGCCGGCTGAACCAATAAAGTTGTGCAACTCTCACAGAGCTTGTGCTTTTTCATGATGTTGCGTGCCACATAACCAGCGACATACTGTAGAGACTGTTGTTCTTCAGGCTCAAGGTCTCCTACTTCCTCTGGCATATTTATGTTATCTAGTTCTTCAGCCAAATCAGGTCGGGAGGAAAGAAAATCTGTTAGCTGAACAGAGTCATCAATGTCGTAAGAGCCATGCCTGCTTGGCTTGAAGAATTGTGCCAGGACAATGACTCTTAAGGTATACTTGAATTCTCGTGCCCTGGGTACGGGCGTCTTAACTCTTATTGTGCTAAATAGGTTCTCGAGCGCGTCTTGGCAGAGGCGACTCAACAGCAGAAATTTCAGAGTCTTGCTTTGCACATACAGTTTGCGTAAGTTCAGTGCAGTTGTAGTCGTTATTATTATGCCGGCCTGGACAGGCTTCCATGCTGCATTCGTCTTTCCTTTGTCAATGATGCGGAGGTTCCTGAAGACCTCCATGAAGTCAGTCAGGAAGGTCACAGCTTCCTTTCCCTTTTCAGGGCAGAGGTCGCTCAACGCCATGGTTGGCGTCCGAGATGTCATGAGGGAAAACCACTTGAACACCTGGTCCACGAACCATGCTGTCGTAAGGGCCTCTTCGTCCATTTTGCCCTGCTCGACCAGAAGCCGTAGGGCAGATGCTACTGCATGGTTAAATACAGCATATGCTGTGCCTACATTCATTTTTTCATAATGGCTGGGATTTAAATGCTTTGACTTCAGGCGTGGAGCAAGCTTCAGGCTATGCTTCTCGTCGATCTCACATAGCTGCTCTAGGTACTTCATGGAGACCTGCAGAAGCAGCAAATGATCATTGTCATTTTGCATGTGTAGGCTAATGTAGCATAGTGTATGTTTACAGGTGCCTGCCTCTCATGTAATGCCCTCAAAAAGGGACTCTTGAGTTATATGAATAAATAAATGAAACTGTAAAACCATATTTGTATTTATTTAAGCTGAATCCTATAGATGCTTCACACTGAAGTAAATAATCTTCATTGCAGAAGCAAAAGTTACAACATTTTCCAAATAATTAAACTCCATTGTGCACGCTACGTTGTGAACAGCAATGTAAGATGGTGTGAGACTCGGCAACTTACCTCATTGGATGGCAACTTGTTATTCCGCACCGTGTCGTCGTCTAGAAGGATTCTTTGTTGCCGAACCAGGTGCCCGCGCAAGTTCTTGAGCAGGTGGGGTGCGTCCGCAAGGAAATGGAGGCTACGGTCGTTTCCACATGGATGGGGACAGCTGGTCCTTGGACGACCATACTTTGTGGCCATGATTCCATGCAGCTTCCAGATGGCTTGATTTCCTCCACCCATGTCTGAAGTAATGCAGTCCACTGCTAGACCGATGCTTTCACTGCGCCTGATGATTTCAAATAGCAAGTCCAGTACCTTTGCTGCATCAAAGGATTCACCTGAAATGAAAACAAAATGCTGAAACCTTTCATTTATTTTGCACATTTCACTCATTGGGATATGCATACTGATGCTGTATTTATTGCATTATGCTTCTATTAGTGGTGCCTCTCACCCGCTCCACACTTGGCTGGCGCACAGCCAACATGGCAAGGCGCAAAGCCAAGTCGATAACCGCCTTGCTTCATTTTTTATGCTACATTCTTTCACTCGTCAGCCGCTTAGGAGGTTTAGCAAGCAAGCGACGACAGCGTGTCACCAATGGTCATCACTACATATAGCTACGTAGCATTCTACACAGTACTGACAACTCATTTCAGCTTTATTCTGTGGATTGTCATTGCCTGTGACCCTAGGTGGTCTTAACCGACACCAACTGCATTTTCTGTAAGCCTCCCCTATGCATTAGCTCGCTACCATCCAAGAAAAAGTAGGCAGTTCAGTAAAGATTCTAGGAGGAATGTTGCCACTCTGTGTTACACATCACTGGCACGCAATTCTTCAGGAATTGGCCAAACAGTCTCTGCAGTTATGCGCATAAGAAAAATGAAAACATTGTGTTGTTCCCAACTTTACGTGCAAAAATTCACTTAACACTAACTTTCAACTGCTACTTACCTGTGAAATGATATGCGACGGTCTGCTTCCATCTTGATGCAATTCCGCCAAGCATAAAAACCAAAGCATGTGTCGCCAGTACAGGCTCTGCACTTGGGTCCGAGGAGGGGAGAGTAGGGCGGCCTGAGGGATAATTCAAGAATGCTTATTTGGGGCATAGCAGTGCAGAGCTGTCCAGTATATATCATAAAGTAAGCATGCAGTGTGCTTTATTAGCACAGGAAAGCATCAAAAATAGAAAAACAAATGATGTTGCTGTGCTGGGTTTAGTAGCACATAAGCATCTAAGCCTGTCATGTGCCAAGCTTAAGTGAGTTAAGTTGGACACCACTTTGATAACTTTGTTTATAAGGTATAACAGGTTTCATCGAAAACTACATAAATATAAGATATCCCAAGGATGCTTGAATGGCTTTCTGTGTGTACCTATGCACACACATTTAGTCATTAACGCTTAGATATTCAAATTAGAGCAGTTAAATTAGTTGCATTAATTTTTTTCACATCGCTAAATTAAGTATCACATGCCAGTGCTCATTACTGCATTGGTTTTAGCTGCAAGAGAACTACGCTGCCTGATATGTAAACGGCAGACCACATTTGTTTTTGATGAAGCCTTACCGATGACAGAGCGTGTTGTAATATCATAGTCCAAACCAGGCGTCAGTTGGATTTCGTCCAACATTAGGACTGCATAACGCTCTTCAGAGTTGAATGTTGCCACTTTTGATGCTAAAGGTGGAAACACTTCCTCAAGAATACCTAGAATGACAAGAAAAGAGCCTTTTATTATGTTTGATAGCTTTAACACTAGCCCAAGGGTATTGCAGAAAGCATAGTTAGAGTGTATCTTTGCTAACAAACATGCGTCCTGGAATGATCACGGCTACTTTTCTTTGAAATTCAAAAGTACAAGCTTCAGCCCAGTCGTTTCAAACAACCTCGCTTGTCACTATCAGAGCCTTTATAAAATCTTATCTAAAAAGATGAGTGCAAGCCTCCTGCTGCCGCCCAATATTTCTAGCTATGCTTGCTATGTGATCATCAGTGAAGTCAGTAGCTAGTCTTGAGTCGCACCTGCAATGTGGAAAATGTTTATTATGGAGCTGCAAACATTACTGCATACCTGGGGTAAACTTGATATCTTCAATATGTTTTTGAAGAGTGCGTTCAGCAGGGAGCGGCCACCCATTACCTCTCAGGTATTCATATCCTCTTCCCCCACAGGCAAGTCGGACCTTCAGAGACTCCTGAATTGTCTTCTGAGTCCATGATGACCCTCTCATTGTTCCCTTTTGCAGGACACAGAGCTGATCTTCTGCAAGCAGTCCACTAAATGATCTTCTCAGGGCGTCACACTCCATTTCCACCCTCGCACGCTTTTTTTCTTTCCAAGTTAAGTTGGCGCTTCAGTGTGTCAACTTCATTGAACATGTTGGGAGATGCATCCTCTTGAACATCTGAGGTTTTTGGCACTTCTGTTGCCACATCAGCAGATCCAGTATGCTCCTGTTGCTCTTTTGAAGAGTCCAGACCATCTGCTGTGCTGTCAGCAGCTGCAAAAGTTTTCATAGTGATTTTTTCGTTTCAAACACTTTTTGTGCCCAGACATGCAACCACATTACTTGTAAGTGCTACACTTAAAAGAGCAGTGCCAATGAAATAGTTGAGGTTTCTCTGTTTGGTCACAGTATCAGGCACCGATTCAAATCATTAAAAAGTTACAAGATCAATGCCAGTATACATTAAGGTACGAAATCATCCATTTTGCATTATATGTGGCTACATGATAACCGACCAACAAAGCACTGCTGCAGTGTATGTATGAAAAAAAGTTTCATTTGAGGAAAAATTACCTATTAGCAAGTTTTCCCCTTCAGGTTCAGCCTCTTCAGCCAAGTTGTTTGCTGGCGAACTAGGAAGACGGGCGAATGGTGGCTTTCTGGTTTTCTTTGGCACACGGTGTGCAAAAATGCTTGGCACAGCTTTATACTTTAGCCTCTTCTTCCCATCCACTCTAGGCTTCTCAAAGTCTTCAGCACAAAAGTGGTCCTGCAAATGTTTGTTGTATGGTTAGGAGTGTGATGCTGGTCACAGTAACGCTGGCTGCCCAAGGCGGCTGCCAGGGCTTTATTGAATGAAGCTGTTCGAGACATGTGAAATAAGAAAAAAAACATGGAAGATAGCTGTAATAATAAGTTGAAAGACCCAACTAAAGAGACGAAGAATACGTTATAAAGTTATCAAGGTTTACAAGTTTACACAGTGAAAATTAAAATAGCTCAATTGGGATGTAAACGCGCACGTGACCGCAAACACGCAGCTTCAAGGATTGCTAATATTCAACCCATTTCTATTTTTCTACCAGTGCCAACACAACTGCACAGAAAGCAGCCGTTATGTGGACGCACGACATGCACTGACCATGTTTTTATTGACTGCGATCGTCACAATTTGCGAAAAACAAGTGCCATATGGGTCGAGTGACTCGAAGCGAGAGCGTGCTCACGTGCGCGGGGAAATCATGCGAGTACCTGGTGCACGTGAGGACGCGGAATTCTCGCGCGACAAGTGTGCCTTCGCGTGCCACGAGCACGGAATAACCACGTGTGTTGAGCAACAAAAGCGTACCCGCGTCAAGCGTGCAAGGCGCGAACGATCCCTACAATGAACTCCTATTTTCGTAGCATCGCTAAAACCGCGTGCACTTCGCTTAAATATCTTCTAAAACAGCGCCGAGAAGCACAAGCAAGGTGCACTTACCTCGCACACACGGGTGTTTTTTGTAGGCTTGAAGTTATCCCGGCCGATTCTATGTAGCCAAGCAGAACGACGCTCTCGGTCATTTTTTCCAATCGGAATCGAGAAAAAAGTCTTTCCAGACTCGGTTCGGTTGCTGCATCCGAAGGCACAGCAACCAGGCATGATTTCTTTAGTCAAACGCGAGCGCTACAATCTGAACACAAATAACAAACGTAGGGAACCTGCGCTGCCTGCGCTTTAACTCAGGCGGCCCGCCCGGCGCTTGGAAGGTATATGGCACCCCGGAGGTCACATGGTACGGTTGGGCCAATGAACGCGGCGGCGGCGCGGGGAAAACAAATGCGGTACTCTGAAATTTTTTCTAGTGACTCTAAGTGACTCTACTCCGCTCGAAAAGACGGGTGATCCGCCCGGCTAAAACTATTAGAGAGTTTTAGCTTGAGCGTTTTTACGGCCAGCGGAGCGGAGCGGACGAGCGCAGACGCCACTGCTCATGCGCACGTCGCTGGGCCGGCCAGCGTTTTTACGGAGCGCAGCTTACGCCCGCTGGGAAGCCCTCTCCAGCGGAGCGATAGGCAGCGCGCGAGCGTGCGTAAAAGCGCGCGGGCGTGTATGGGTATTCAAGATGGCAGCCGTCAACACAAGCGCCGGCGCTGCTGCGTTGTCGACGGCGACCGCTGCTCAGGCCCGTTTAGAAGTTTAACCAAATAACTAACTAAAAACACATAACCTGCCTTTATTAAACAGCTTCAGCGCATTATTAGCAGGTTTAATTGATATTCTTTTCACTCTAACTCGAATTGTGACCAATAGGTGGAGCAGCAGAGCAAGTGACTCTACTCCGCTCGAGAAGACAGGCGATCCGCCCGGCTAAAACTATTCTCTCGCGCGCCTCTCCGCTGGTGTATCCGCTCGCCCGCTCCGCCCCGCTGGCCGTAAAAACGCTCAAGCTAAAACTCTCTAATCCGCATAACCGCGAGAACACGCTCGTGCCACTGCTCGCGCGTTCATCGTCGTCTTCTACAAATGCGTCACTCGGCACTCGGCGTAACCGTGCGAACGCTATCGTGCCACTGCTCGCCCGTTCGTTCTGTTCTTCCGTCCGCAGCTGGCTCCGATGCCGCTCATCATGCCAGCAGTCCCATACTGCCCCTAGTACTAGTGCCACTGCTCGCGTTTTCGTCGTCGTCTTCTGCCAGAGGTGGCTCGTCGGCGTCACTCGGCGTAAGCGCACAAACGCGCTCGTGCCACTGCTTGCCCGTTGGTTCTGTTCTTCAGTGCGCAGCTGGCCCCGATGCCACTCATCATGCCAGCAGTCCCATACTGCCCCTAGTACTAGTGCCACTGCTCGCGTTTTCGTCGTCGTCTTCTGCCAGAGGTGGCTCGTCGGCGTCACTTGGCGTAACCGCACAAACGCGCTCGTGCCACTGCTCGCCCGTTCGTTCTGTTCTTCCGTCCGCAGCTGGCTCCGATGCCGCTCATCATGCCAGCGTTCCCATACTATAGCACTCGTGCCACTGCTCGCGCGTTCGTCGTCTTCTTCCACAGTTGGCTTCAATGCCACTTATCATACTGCCACATGCTGCTCACATATATACTGCCCCTCCGTGTGCGAAGGCGCTGACTGCACTGGCGCACTGCTACCCGCGGTGGCGATTTCGGTCTAAAATTCTTTGCCTCAGTATACCGCGAAATGAAAACACGTATCAAGCTGCGCTCAAATTTCGCATTGGGGAGTATCGTAACCGTCGGACACTTTATTTAGGTCGCTCAAACTTCGTCCTCGACTTGAAGTTTTGCTATCTATAGTCTCGAGGGGCGCGAAAGCATCTAACGCACAAGTAGATAGGCAAGTGTGCTTGCTTTTTTTATATAGTAATATGGGATAAATACACATATATACACTTCCCCAGTTCGCGTGAGGCGAAGTGGGGCCTGTTTACCGTGGCTTGGCCACTGCTATGAGCAAGGCATCTTGTAATATACATGCCAGGCGCCCCCTACCCCAGGACATGGCTTGGGAACGCTCATTGCGGAAGGCCAATTAGCCGCGGCGCCGGACATATCTAATCTTCCTGGAAGATCGCCAGATCTCTCAAGAACGTCCCGTGCTTTCTTTTTTATTTTTGCACTTCTTTTCTTCATTTTGGAGGCGCGTCGCGTTTTCTTCTCAGCGCCAATTACTCGAAACTAAATGAAGCGGAATGTATAAGTGCATGAGTGCAGGGAGGACCCATCGATCATCGCCGCCCAGAGCCGCACTCGCTTGGCTCTGGAGCCAGCGCACGCGGCTGCTCGAAAAGCCTTGGTCTGTCACGTTACCGTCTGTGCGAAGTAAACTTGTCGGCCGAAAGCGCTGATCTGCGAACGCACGTTGCGTGGCATTTAACGAGGTTAGCAAATGCAGCGTCGTTTCAGTTGCTGCGCCCAAGGTCATTACAATGAAATTAATCGAGTGATTCTTCGATGTTACCACGGGTAATTGCCCTGATGCATAGCCATATACGCTGCCTGTAACGAAGACTGGTTTACAGTGGAAACTTCTCCGTTGGCCGCGAAGGCAGCCGCAGGAGGATGGCTATATTACGACGTTCTTTAACTATGCTCGAGAACTCCTGTTTACCGGCTCGTACATCACCCGTGCACGCAAATACAGGAAAAAGCCGCCTAAGCGCGCAGTTTCCACCACATAGCGGAGTCCCTGACTCTCATGGGCTCCTTGCTTTGTGCACGCTGCAACGGTCCTTTTGAGTGAGTGGCTTCACACGTGGTTGGAAATAGTGGCGGTGTGTTATAAATGGGCATGACGATTTCATTTGATCGTGGATCTGACGGCATCCAAGTGGGTAGCCATTATACAAGAACGCCGATAACAAACAAAACGCAGTGAGTATCGCTAATGACAAATTTTATCTTGTCTGCACGTAATGTGAACGTGCAATGTTGCATAACACTTTAAAAAAAAAGTTCCCTTGTTAGTAAGAGCTACGATGTTTGCTGAAACGTGGTTACACCTCCCCGAGCCGACGCATATAAATTTAAAAGACCGAAAGAGGAACTTACGTAGATCAAATCCAAACTTGAGATGATATTCGATCTGACACCACAGACCCTGTGGTCGAAAAATGACAGCATCATCAAACGTTTCACGCGATTGCAGCTTACGGGACAAGCGTAAACAAGTTCTTTGATGCGAGTCTAGCTTGATTTGCAGTTGCGCTCACGGATAGCTCGCAGTTTATATGAATAAACGAATTTAATTATATTTCGCGAAGCTTCAGTGATGCTATTGCGGCAAGTAGAGCTGTGATTAAGGCCAGTTAGTGTGAGTATTATTTAGGCGACATGATCCTTTCTCGCATCCCATTCGTTCGGCACCATTTTCCTCATCATGAAGGGACTAAATTTCCCCGAGTATAGGATATAAGACGTGCATAAAGTTATGGAAGGCAATACGTCAATACTGCGTGTTTATAATTATTATTAAGAAAATATTTTCTTAAGAAAAGATAACTTGCACGACAAATGTTCCGGCAACTAATTACGACTATTAACTAATTGACATTCATTTTTAATTATTCACTTTACCGCATATGTCGAAGCCCAGCAGTAGTCAAGTCGACTGCTCAGAAGAAGTTCTTGGACTACCACCAATTTCTGGATCTACGGCCCTTTTTTTATTAATATTGCTAACTGTACGCAAGGAGATAACGTGCGTGCCTGTAGGACCATGACAGCTACTCCTCTTAATTCGTAGATGTGCTCGAGAAAGGTTTCAAACAAAGAATGTAGAAAAAAAACTACAGTGACACCAGTTGTAAAGTTCCAATACACAAACCAAAAACGAATGTTTCTGAGCAGTTCACGGAATTCGAATGTTCATGTTGAACGTACAAATGGCATTCCTCGTTGGTGGAAAACACAGCGCACACTAACACAAGGGCCACGGGAACACGATTATAAAAGTGATTGCGGAAAACGAATACGTGAACACGTTGAAATAATGAAATACTTCTACAAATAGAACGCAGTGGTCAATGTTACAATAACAAGATCTAAAAGAAATGGAACCGAGGAGCCCTATTTTAATTATATATATCATAAGAAGCCAACAAACAAGGACAGCAAGGACAACATAGAGGAATCACTTGTACTTGCTAATTACTTGTACCTACTAACAAGATAAAAAGATTTGGTAACATTTATATATTCCTGCATGACTCTTCAAGAAGCTGTACTAATGCGCATGCTACACGATGTTGCAAGCCTTTTGATGGTCACATACAGGATTTTGTCTTGTGATATTGGCCTCCTATCCAAAGCAGGTATCGTCGCGAAAAGCTTCTTAGGGGCGATTATATTAATTTTTGCGGTGTAATAGAATATGTTCTATGTTTTCTTCAGCCTTATTCACAGTATCCCGCAGCGCTGTCGGTTTTCCTGTGTACTTCGCAGAATATACTAATAAGGCCGGATATCTTATGCTAAATGCCCTTGTGCAAGATATCCGGCTTTAATGGGACTGACAAGGTCAGAATGTGTTGTGAGGCGTTGATGGAAATAAAATGACCATGATTTATAGTGATATGAATGCAACACGCCGTTCGTGATTTAAGCAGGAATTAAAATTTTAAATTGGCAAAGAAAGTCTCAAAAACCAATAAGTGGCAAGGTCTGCCGGTGAAATCTTGGCACTTAGGTTGTAGTCTATGATATTACTGTACAAAAGTCAGCTGTTATTAAGTACAACATAATTATTGATTAACATTGCAGTTGCTATCTTATTAGACACTTGGCTTTATTCTACGCTTCGGAAATCAAAAGCGCTCGCATGGCTACGGCAGCACGCTGAACGTGTAAAAGTGTCGTTTCGTTTTCGATTCATTGGTTTCGTTTTGACTGGTTTAATAACAAAGCAGTTAGACAGGAAACCATCAAAACACGTAGCTATTATCGCAGAAACACTTTAAGACTTCGGAAAACATTAATCGCAGGAACATCGACTTGATACACAAAATAATACTTTCTCACGGTTACGGCCGCATTTGTCGTCTGCCTCCCACTAACGCCGGCGTAGAATCGCTATCGCACTCACCTATCACTGTTTTCAGCATGCTTCCACTGAACGATTACATCCTCACTGCTGGTCGGGAAATTCTGATAATAAATGTTCCACGTCGTTTTCCTCGTTACCACTTCATGATTAGACACTCTGACCGGTAAGCTTTACATTGCATTAAAATAATGGGTACCAGAAAAATTGGTTGTCAGTCCCTTTAATATGTTCTACAACATACACTGGCATTCCCCTTAATACTTTCCCGGATGCCTTCTTCTAGCAGTTCGTAACAGCCGTAAGTGGAAGGCCCATATATTTTGTAGAAGGTGTTGGTGCCGGATATGGCGAAAGTGGTGCTAATATTTTTCCGTTAAGCAGACATGGCTTTGCTACTTTTCGTCTTAAATTTCACAATTTCAACGCGTGTCCTAAAGTGAGCAGCTAGAACGTTAATTAGCCACCTTAATTTAGAACGTTAGAACGTTAATTAGCTTTAGCCACCTGGACACTAGAATTTCTTGAAATTTCTGCAACGTTCCAGAAATCCACCTCAAAAGGCAGAAAATCTTTACGTGTTACACAAGATGTTTTTTTTTTTTTTAGCGGTTCGAACAAAAAGGAACAGGTGGAATATAAATAGATGCATATCTTACCAGCAACTTAGGAGAGGGAATGATAAAGGAAGCTGAAAGATACATACTTGTGAGATGTTCACGTTGAGTAAATGGGACGATGAAAACTCCAAAGTGGAAATAAAAATTGAGCTACCGACAGGCACCCAGGCCATCGGGCTGGAATATCAATATGGTATGAAGAGTAGTCCTAGTTTGCGGAAATATAACCCACAATATCTCATGCGATTTATTGACTATAATACGTATCTATGTTAATTAGTTCGACACACACGTACGCGCACACCCTCACGCTTACATGTTTTCGGTCATGCAATGTCCCTGCAAAACGTAACCAGCTGAAGAATCTGCAGCAAGATTTGAGGAATGCGAGCTGTTACTGACCATTTCTTTATTACAGAGAATCTCCGCAGTTAAGCTGGCTGGCATAATCAGCCGTGCATGCATTGAACGCAACCACGTTGGTTGCGCAGGTATTTTATTATCTCGCAGCCGACGGTCGTTTGTGTTCCTAGAAGAGCGCTGTACTTTCACACGGGGACCGATAGGCATGGTGCACTTCCACTACGGTGCCCAAGATATATGGACACTTCAGGAACAAGCGTATGTAACGAGATAATAATAATAATAATATTTGGGGTTTTATGTGCCAAAACCACTTTCTGATTATGAGGCACGCCGTAGTGGAGGACTCCGGAAATTTTGACCACCTGGGGTTCTTTAACGTGCACCTAAATCTAAGCACACGGGTGTTTTCGCATTTCGCCCCCATCGAAATGCGGCCGCCGTGGCCGGGATGCGATCCCGCGACCTCGTGCTCAGCAGCCCAACACCATAGCCACTGAGCAACCACGGCGGGTGTATGTAACGAGAGTCCAAGCAGCCATTTCACCACGTGCATACCGCTCAGCGGTATACAGACGCGTCCTTGTGGGCTAACACAAACACAGGCACTGCCGGGAGTTGCGGTGTGGGACGTACGCAGTTTACACCATCGCGCACGAGTACGATTCTGCAGCATGTCCGGGGTTAGTGGCTCGCGACGCAATTTATGGGTTCCCGGGGCAAGCCATTGCACCGGGCCGGCTCCACCGAGGTTTGTGAACCCCGAGCAGGAGGGCCATGTGGCCTTCGTCGTTTAAGTGATGTTGGTCTGTCTGTTCCAAAAACCGGACTTAAAAAGGGGAAAAAAAAGGGGGGGGGGAGGTCACAGTGTGGATTGTTGATGATGCTGCCTACTTTGAAAAGAACTGATTGGTACAATTTGACAAATATTTTTAAAGCGAAAACAAGAGACACGGCACAAAAGGAAGGCCATACACAGGAGGCGCTACTATTAACTATTTATTCTTCAACGTTGACATGAAACATATGTGACACAGGCACATGCGAAGATGCGTCTATGGAAAAAAAAAACAAGATATGAAATTCTGATATTCCTTTTGGGCCGCGTCTCTTCTTTGCGCTTTAAAAATATTTGTCAAGTATGCACGAACTAGGCCCACAGAAAGTTCTTCTAAGCCATATGATTGTTAGAATGTGAGCGAGGAAACTTAAAGTAACGGTACTGCCCCAGTTCGCAAGAGTATTTAAAGGAGTGTGTAGAGGTGAGAAGGGGTGAAGCGAGCTAGCCGATAATCGGCCGCCACTAGTCGGTGTCCTAATTTGTCCTAATAAACCAGGAGGCCAACACTCGGAAAGGCGGTATTCAAGTGTCGCCGGACGGCGATGAAGACACTTTAAAGAATCTTCTGCCTGGCAGGCCTGGGGGAAGAAACTGCCACTGAACCCAGCCCTTGGCAGCCATATTCAAGGAAATATTGCAGCCAGATAGATCCCAACAGTCCCTTTCATAAGAGCTCACGCCACGGCCGCTTTGTTAGAGCAATGACATGTGCGGGAATCAATCGAAATGGTTGTGCACCGACATGTACTTCCAGAGAAGTGCGACCTCTGCGAGGAGAGCTAGGACAGGTGAACGCCACAAAATCAGGGGCACGCGTACCCCAGCGCTGGCGCACGTATACGCACGTTCCCTCAAGGCCACGGTATCTAAATGGCGGATCGCGCTGAGCTAGAACGTTCCGCTAAAAGTGTAACGAAATCCTAATGCTCCGGATAAAACAATATCGATAGCCTGTTGAAAGGCCCCTTGCCATGTATCACTGACAACACTGAAAGCATGCGGAACGCATATGCCACATTGATAATTAGAGACATGTATTAGACGCTATAGAGAAGACAACTTTTTTGCAGTATGGGCAACCTTACTACGAGGGCGAATCAGAAAGTCTTTGCCCCTATTCTTTATTAGCCAAAATAAGGTACATACAGGTATTTACAAATATAGGTACTATTCTATGTAACTGTCATTATTTTTCCGCGTAGTTCCTACACCGGTTCAAACATATGTCCCATCGCAGCACTAAATTTGAGTTCCCCGGTGGTAGAGTTCGTTCGGCTGACTGTCGAACTACCGACGGACTGCTGTCTTGGCTTCATCGTTGCACGTGAATCGCTGTCCTGCCGGGAACTTCTTCAGCGGACCGAAAACGTGGAAATCACTAGGGGCGAGGTCCGGACTGTATGGCCCGGTAACCAGAGTCTTCCAGTGGAATGACTGGAGTCAGCGACGCACGCGGCCGCCTCGACGCTCGTCATGCAAGTCTTCACCGCCTTTTGCGAACTCACAATACCACCATCTCACACTTCTCAAAACGAGACACCTTTCCCCATGCGTGGGCTGCACTTCCCTGTGGATTTCGATGGGCGTTCGTCCCTTGCTCCACAGAAAACCAATCACACTTAGTTGCTCGTACATCGTGGACGTGTGAAACACAACCGCCATCTTCAACAACTGATAACAGCGCCGTGCCGCGGAGCTACCGGCAGATAAGGCCGGGCCGGTCCAAGAAATTAAGGACCGCCGCTAGGAATGAATATGTTGACTTCGCATTTAGAGCCGGAATTTGGCTAAAAAGAAATAGGTACCAAGACTTCATGATTCGCCCTCGTATATGTACAGCCTATGCTGTAAGTATAGCCTTAAATAGAAATTCCTTGAAACTAGTCAAAAGGATACGGATACAGTCTACTCTTATGGGACATGCACAACTTTTGACTTTTCCTTTCACAATCGGCAACTATCCGCATACGGGGATGCACTCAACGTTATTTCTACTGCCTTGTGCAAGTCGACAATGTTTCTGCCATGAGGGCAATGTGGCAACGACACAGACATCTGCGTGTATCCTATTTCCGCCGTGGAACGGTGTCACTCTTTTTTTGTGTCAGAGTCGGAGATATCGTCAGCGCATGTTAGAAAAAGATCTATAATAATCAAAGAGCGAGTTATTACAAAAAAACTCGTCTAATTGAAATTACAGACGCACGATAACAGCCGGTCACCATCACCGCAGAATATCACAACTCAGGATCACGTGCACCACAACGAATACCAATTGAGGCTACAGCCAAGCTTGTGCAGGCCTGTTTCCGCTACAAACTGTGTATCCTAACTGGTGCCTTCGTCGGCCTCAGCGGCGATGGGCCTTATAAACTGCCCGCCTATGTCCTTACCTGCAAATCTTTGAAATGTATTCTTTCCACAAACATTGTAGCGCGTATGAATAGCCATTCTCTGATTACTCACTGTCAGCGTAGATTTCAGAAAGGCTTTTCTTCTATTACTCACCTAATGAAATGTGCACGGGTTCCTGCTTTGTATTAACGACTTTCTGTAGGCTGTATATTTCCAGATTTCAGATAGACGATTAATATGGTTCCACACCCTTTGCTCGCAGAAAAAACAATAGCTGTATGTAGTAATCAGTATGTTTTTGTATGGGCTCCCTTTTGACGCTCCCTTAAATGATGCCCTATGGGCCTGTAATGTGTTACAAATAAATAAATAAATAAATTGTGTCATGGATTATAGATTATATTACGTTACTTTGCCAGTTTGGGGTTATAAAAGCGTTAATCACGCTCACATAAAGTTACGTTCGGGGTACATCAAGGTTCAGTTCTGGAGCCCGTGTTGTATTTCTTGTATATAAATGATATTACTGATGGAGTGAAATCGCGATTAAGGAAGGCCTTGACCAAGTGTATAGCTCGGGCAAGCAATCGCGAGTAGCACACTAAAGCAGTTCGCGTGACGTTTTTTCGCAAGAAACCTTGAATTATTCTTACAAGGTCTACAGCTTAATAACTAAAGCGAGAGGGCTTAAATATTTAGGGTTAATTACACAACTGAATTATCATGGTAGTGACAAGTCGGCTACCGTGTAGCTAAATCAATTCTAAAACCCTTGCTTTTCTCCAGCATAATTGTAGATTATATGGCAATTCATGCATAATCATTGTAGATTATGTAATCAAAGATTTACTTAATAAATGCTATATGTGAGATCCGTTTGCAGTAGAGCGGCAAGTTGGGCTAGTTGGTGGAAATTCACCTTGTAATACGTACGGGGATTGCTGCACAATAAACACACGGTCAACAGAAGTAGAAATGGACACGACGCGCGCAGACTCACAACTGAACTTCCTGGAGGGAAAGATTATATATATATATATATATATATATATATATATATATATATATATATATATATATATATATATATATATATATATATATATATATATATATACAAATGATCAAACTGACGTCATCATGCTGATAGGCCATCCAAAATCGCTGCCACTTTAAGATTAAATCATCTGACGAGCATTCCCACCTAGCAAAACATTGTAGGGCTTGTGAAAAAGTGACAAAGAAGTTTTGCCTTCCGCTTCTTTAAAAAACAAAAATTTTATTCCGTCATAGGGATAGTCGTACACGGGAGCTTTTCGAGGCCTGTGTTATACAGAAGAAAGCGCGTGTATGTGTTAGCGATCCTTCCACTGTGCTTGCTGATTGTGAGGTGCAATTTCTGGACACAAGATTGTGGCGGCAGCGATTTTGGATGGCCTATCGGCGTGATGACGTCATGTTGATCATTGCACGTATCTGTCATCTTTCACCCAATAAAATTCACTTGTGAGTCCGCGCACGTCCTGTCCATTTCTGCTTTTGTTGTCCGTGTGGTTATAGCGCAGTAACCGCCTTATTACAAGGTAAGATCCGTCCTTGAGCACCCGTGTTTGGGACGACCCTCCCGCAGCTCACGATGCCGAAAAGCTTGAGATGACAGAGATCTTAGCTGCTCGCTAGTACATTTCAAGAAAGCATGCTATTGACTGGAGCGCGACATATGTTAAGAAATACTTAAGATTTGAAATGCCAGAGACGTGACGGGAAAGACTGCGTTTGAAAATTTCTCATTGTATCTATCTCGATAGAATTCGTATGCAGAGAGATACAATGCATTGATCATTCGCTCAAAGGTCGTGAACTTAACTGCAAATCAGATATGTTTGCCTGCTTATATTTTATGCAATTTTGTTTGTGAGTGAGTGAGTGTGTTTCTTTTCTCTAGTCCAGGCGAGGATTATGCGTCGTCCTCCGCCATGTTCTTGCTTTCTTGCTCTTTTTGCCAAATCTCATTTGAATGTGAAAATTGCTTCGCTTTGTTTGTTGCAACTTAGGTTCTGCATTTTCTACCAAGCACGTGTGACGTTGATCCAACCATTAGTGTTTTGCGAATTGCGAGCAACCATATTTCAAGCTCCATGTTGGGTTGAATACTCAATGGCGCTTTAGCAAGCGTATAAAACGTATCGCAGAGCATCGATAGCGGTCTGTAGAGAATGGAAATCAAACAACCGCGGGAAGGAAAGGTCAGCTCGGTGCGCATCTAAAGGCGTCGTTAAGACTCGGCTCGAGTTACCAGCGGAAATGAAACAATGTCACGAATTTCGGTATATATATTATTTCGCTTATTTATTTGTTCCGGCGCGCACGCCAGCTCTCTCGGCCCGTGAACTTTATACGCGCCGTGTGCACGTCCTGCGGCGTTTCATGAATGGCGGCGTTTCCGTTCAAGGCGGCCGTGCATCCAAAAGTGCGAGCCGTCGCCAGATGCCAACTTCTGGGGGCATTCTCCTTCCGCGTCCTTCCCGGCCGGGCGTCATAAACATGCAAACGATGGCGGCGCCATGCTGGACGTGCCGGCGATATGCGCCCGGCTTGTACGTCGCGCTCGTTTCTCCCTCCCCTTATCGGACCGCATCTCGGGGAATCAAGCGACTTCGGCGGCACTTTCTCGCTGCGCTAGGCAGATTTAAGCGATACGGTCGGGTGAAAGACCTGTGCGCTTATATTGCTCGTGTTGTTACATTCTTTTAAGCTCGCTGAAAAGACCAATGTAGTTTATTCACCCTATAGTTCTTTGTTTATTTTCAGCAATGCACTTTTTGCGGATCTGCTTTCTCTCGGACGTCACAACTGCGGTCATGTAGCTCTAATGAACGTTATTTAAGTAGAGTAAATGCGGAAAGTATGTCATATTTTTTTTATAGAAGAAACTATACTGCAGGCTTGCTTCAGTAACCAATGTGTGTCGGCTAGCGGCACTAGTGCGTTCATCCTACTTCCACTGCGTGCAGCCACGTATCTTTCCAAGAGACGCCGAGGAATTTGATTCCGGTCAGCCGCTCGCTGCTGGGCAGCATAGTGCCCGTCATTGTCATCGCCCGGGAATTAGCCTGTGCCTCGTACAGTATTTTGCGCGTTTGAGCTCCGTGATAGCCGTCGCAAAGCTGAAACTATTGGCTAAATTTTGTGGGAACGTTGGCTCGCATAACTAGACAGAGGCAGGGAAAACGAGCGGAACTATACAAAGCGAGTAGAATTATCCATGAAAAGTACTTCGCACCGAGGTGGTCGCGGAAGAGAATCGACGTCGATTAACCACATGCGCACCACAAGGTCACGCATACGTCGGTAATATGCCTGCATGCCGTATCACGCAGGAAGACCACGCGCTTAGCATATATCTTCCGGAAAATAAAGTAGCAGAATGTGTGCACCACTTCGCCAGGAAGCAGGCGGCAGCCAAACGCAAGTATTGCGAGAATTAGTGTGTCTGAACATAGCCCGTAAATGCCTAATGCCCGCTTAAAAGAGAGGAAAGCAGAGAGTCGGGTTTGCCGCCTTGCACTGGAGGAAGCTGTATAGGAATGAAGAGAGAGAGAGAGAGAGAGAGAGAGTGGAAATAGAGAGAGCACAGTTTCGCGCACATTTGAAGATTGGCACCGAGTCTACACACGGTCGCCAAGACCTGTCGACTTGAGGTACTGGCACAACTCTTTCGTGGCTTTCTGTGCAATCGACGCGTACCGCCATGGTCACTTCCGAAAATGGTCTAGAGTCTAGCCGGTTCAGTGCTGTCCGGAAGCTTCACGCTCGACGGCGTACTGGGGACAGAGACGAAGGATGTGTTGGATCATTTCTATAGCTCCACAAGAGTAGCACATGGGCGTATCCCCCATTCCAGTGCAGAACTAGTAAGCCTTTGTTATTGTCATCCCGAGCCAGAGGCGGCACAATATTGCCGCCTCAGAGCGGGAAGCTTTTGATGGCACTTAGAGCTTTAGGAATAGATCAAGTCTATGAAGGCGACATTTCCAGAGGTTGGGAGAAGACCAGTACTTGTGGGTCATTGCTTTAGCCACTATTTGGAGATTTCTTGAGGCATCGGTTTTGGATAAGGGGACTGGAACTGGTCGGGCTTCCAGACGGGCAGACCGGGAGGCTTCGTATGTCCACGTAGCCTCAAGGGCACCTAAGTATTCCAGGTGTAAAGAAGGCCAATCACTCAAAAATAGTTCTGAACCAGATGACGCTGCTATTCTATCTCTACATCTATCTACACATCTATACCGATTGTTCGGTTTCATCGACCAGATCTTCAGGTGCCGTTGTCATTCCGGCTACGAAAACTGCTATCAAATTCGAACTGTCACACATGACAGCATCAACGGCGGCAGAACTTGCTGCGTTGCGTGTTGCTGTAAAATACCTTGTGCAAGAGACACCTCAGAAAAGGGTCATCTTTTGCGACTATAAGGCAGCACTTCAGAGTCTGCATTTTGCCCTATATCACAGGACTCATGAGCAGCTCGCTTAAAAGTGTTCACATTAATCATATACCCTGTTGGAAAGCAACCAAGTAGTCGCCTCAATTGTCCGCTATGGAAGATGCTTCAGTCTAAAAAAAGAAAAAGAAAGAAGAAGAAAAATTACTTGTTGTAGCTACCCTTAAATTTGAATTGTTTCTGGAATTCCCAATAATAAAACGAGAAGAAAACATACTTTAACTAGCAGTAATAATTATTAGAAAAGCGCGAAAATAGGTAGTAAATATGACATTCTGTTTCAATTTGGACATACAGGGTGTGTCCGGAAAGTAATGCTTTTTTTTTTTGTCGCTCTTATTGGTCACGGCGCGTTCGGATTGCAGTCGAGTTAAGTGGGAAGGGGAGTAGCGTGGGGGGCTTTTAGCTTTGCGTTACTACGCTATCCCAGTCCGCTTCGAGCTCTGAGAGCGCCATGATTGCTGTTTCCGTCAACCTGCTAATAGTGCTGTGTCACGACGCACCATGGAGTCAACAGTCGAACGATGGTACGCAATCAATATCCGTGCTAAACTCAGCAAATGTCTTCTCGACATCTACAAAATGATTCAAGCAAGCCCACTGGGACTCTGATTTGACATATTATCCAGTTTCAAAGTGGTTGAAGTCGTTTAAGGAGGACAGGGAAGAGATGGACGATGAATCCCGCTCTGGAAGGCCATCACCCAGAAAAAGTAACGAAAACGTGTTTGAACAACGACTGTCGAATGAGTGTGTGTATGATATCAGAGACTCAATATTCCAAAAAAGACCCCGGTGCACGACATTGTTAGTGACAATTTTCTCTTTATTAATTTGAACCTGCAGAAAGCGTGTGTCAAGCTGGTCCCCAAACTGTTGACTGATGACCACAAGAACAACCGAGTGATGATCGCGGGTGAACTTTTGGAACGTGTGCAAATTTAACTTCATTTTTTGGAGAATGTCCTTGCTGGTGACAAAACATGGGTGTTTGAGTACAACCCAGGAACGAAGCGTCAAAGTTGCGAATGGCACACCTCGGAGTCCACTCGCCCCAAGAAGACAAGAATGAGTAAGCCAAAAGTGAAAACCATGCTACTTGTCTTTTTCGACGCGAAGGGTGTGGTTCACTAAGAATTCGTATCCCGAGGGCAGACAGTCAACGCTTTCTACTACGTGGATGTGGAAGGAGATCGCCGATACCTGGCAGGTGCGCCACGACCGCGCTCCCAGCCACACCTCTCTGCACGTCCGCGACTTTCTGGCCAAGCACAACTTGGCAACGCTGCCCCAGACCCACTACAGTCCTGACCAGGCTTCGGCAGACTCTGTCTTTTTCCCGAGAATCAAGACCGGCCTAGAAGGGGCCCGTTTTGGGACCACCGAAGCGATCCAAACCTCTGTGACAAAAGCTTTAACGAGGTTCTCGTCGACGCCTGTCAGGATGCGTACAGTGCTTGGCAGAGTCACTGGCAAAAATGTGTAGATACCGGAAGAGACTACTTCAAAGAATTTTAAACGTTGGTAACGATATCCTGAATAAAGAAATTGTATGGATATAATTGCATTAGCCTACTTTCCGGACACACCCTGTATGTAGAAGAGTTACAAAAGAAGGAGACGCCTAAGTTTTGTGTCAGACTTTCGAAAAGAGGAATTATCTTCATAAAGTTACATGAAAAATATTTGCTATTATTTATCTAATAAATGCGACAAAAATATGGCACACGCGTCAGATTGGACGCATGGAGTCAGTTTGGTTCTATTCGCGTATGTTGTGAATATTTCTCCTAGCTGAGGAAGTGATGATTGGGAGTGATTTTAAGAAAAATAATATACAAGCGATAAGCTCTTTTCTTCATAATGGCTCGTTGTTATAGTGATGGCGGGAGCGATAGTGGAAATGATGGTTGTGGTATAGAGTTGGCAACTTACTCTGTAGCACTGTGGCAGACATAAACTGTGGAATTCAGCCACATTGACACGACCTCAGCTGCATAGTCATAAACTCACTATTGCACGCACGCACGTTCAGTCAATCCAACACTCGCTTGCTCATTCAGTTGCACACATTCCTGCATTCATGTTTGCTCACCTACCCGTTCTTAAATCTTGCACCTGAGCATTCACAGCTGAATCATACACTGATTCAGTGGCACACGCCTTAAGCTCATTCAGTTACTCACTCATAAACTCGCTCACTCAGTCACACAGTCACCAACTTTCGCTCAATCAGACCGTCCATGCTCACTCATTCACATAGTGTTAAGAACGGCCCAGCTGAGGTGCAAGTTTTGCCAGCCAGTTGCGACAGCGGCGTCAACTTTCCTGGAACGCCACCGCAAACCTCTAGCCACGGCGTCACTAACCCCCGTATGTAGAGATGCAACTTAAGTCGAAGCACATGCTTGACTTGATCCGAGTGACGCCTATCGGGAACGCGCCGAAGGAAACGCAGTGAGCGTCTTTGGGCACGTTAACGCCAGGCGTCATCTAAATCAAGTCAAGCATGTGCTTCGACTTAAGTTGCATCTTTGCATACGGGGGTAAGTCGACTCTGTGTGGATAACAATGCGCGCGTCCTCGACTCTCCGTCGCTGGAGCCAAGATCAGTTCGACGAAGCAGGCTTTGCGCCGGAACACGACACCGCCTACCCGGTCTGCCGCGAGCGGGCGACTCCCCGAGGGAGCGCAGTTCGAGGCCCTTCCCACGCGCCGTTCAAGACGCAAGACAATGGGCAACCGGCTGCGCTACGGGGGTCAGCTCGGGGAATAAAAGGCACCTTTCCTGACACAAGCCCCGAGTTCAACGAAGTCCGTCTGACGTCGGTTGAGGACCGTGAGCCTCGCGCAAAGAAGTGTGTGTGTAATCCCTCGCGCGGAGAGGCGAGTTGTTTACGATGACTGGTCGAACGTTTCCCTCACCTTGGGATCGGGGGAAGACTGAGTGTTTATAAACCGCTGTTGTGCAGCCGCTCAGTGCACTTTCTTTCGCAATCTGAGAAGAATTTTAAGAACTTAAATTAACGCTTCGTATGGGAGGCATGAAGCAGGATATATTTGATTATGTTCAAACCTGCCAGCCATGTCAGATTGCTAAAGCTAAATATTAGCCACGAGGAAATGAACTGATTATTCCAATGGATACAAGCTTCCCTTGGCAGCCATCCATCTCGACTTCGCGGAGATTAAAAAGAAGCGAGAAGATGTCAGGAAAACGCAAACTTTCCTTGGTGCATTTATGAATACACCAGGATAGCAGGAGTGAAATGCAGAGGAGAAAACATCGACTGCGTTATCGCCCTCATGCAACGCTGCATGTTCAAGACCACCAAGGTCATAGTATCGGACAATGGGCCAGCTTTTCGCAGCCAAAAGCTTAAAAAATGGGCGGAGAGTAGAAGAATCAAGTTACAGTATTCGACACCGTACCACCCGGAAAATAATGGCCTTGCAAGAAGGCCGATACGTGACATAAATAAATACTTGGGCCTCTACTCTCGTTTTCCAGGTGAGTGGAAGTGAGCATTCGAATCCACAGTGACACATACACGCATACACGGAAGGACGTGGTTGTAGTCCTTACTTCTCTGCACATGTGAAAAGCCCTTGGCTAAGAGGAAGAAGTTAAAAAAAATGGAGAGACAGCCTATACAGGCTCCATGCAGTTTCTTACAACACACTCACTCGGGCGCTCATTCACGTACTCATTCGCACCTTATTGATGCACTCACCCACAAATACACTCAGTCGCTCGCTTACTGAATGGCAGGGCGACACACGTACACACACACTCACACTCACACATACACGTACACATATCCACACATACTGATATATACAGTCACATGTACCGACACATACACACGCCACACATACACATGCCCACACATACACTCCCATATACACTCACGCATACCCGCACATACACTCACACATGCATACGCTTACACACACATACGCTTACACACACATACACATACCCTTGCATACACTCACACTTACACACACCACACATACACTCACACACATACACTCACACATACCCACGCATACACTCACACAGACATACACATGCCCACACATACATAACCATATACGCTCACGCATACCCACACATACACTCACGCACACACACTCACACATACGCATACACATACCCACACATACACATACCCCCCTCCCCCCCACAACCACTCGTTCACTTGCTTCACAGATCTTGAATGCAGTTCGTAAACTAAGGGCACGTCGCTATTGCTCGTTGATAAAATGACACTGCAAAGTGATTTCCACATTTTTATCTAGTTAGCTAGCGAACAACAAAACAACAAAGTACGTATAGGCATGCGATGGACAAGACCTCCTGAGTGTCTATCTTCCACTCGAAAAAACTCAAAGGCTCAGGGGGCTTATCTAAATGTTCAGTACATTATGCACTATGAACGGCAGATTAGGAGTACCTTTCATAGTATAGAGAGCCCGTCTATGTGAGTGCGCGTCTGCTCCTTTAGCCCGGTCATAGGTGCTCATGGCTGTCCGTGCGGCTGGATCGTACACGTCCCGCGCCATATCTTGGAGGTCATCTCCGGCGAGCGCAAAGACAGAGCGAACCGAGATGTATGGCTGGAGGCTGCATGTGCACTGTCTTTCCGTTTGCCTAGTGCTAGAAGATCCGTAATCTGACGTTTTTGAGATGCCTTGAAGTGAGAGAGAGAGAGAGAGACGGAACTTTAATGTCCATTGGTGTGAGCTGCAAGCCCGGGCCAGGCACGGCCCCACTGCGCTTAGAGCTCCGCTAGTCCATGTCGCTGCAGCCCATCTGCAGCCCGCGTGCTGGTGGTCCTCTGCCGGTGCGGGTCCGTCGCGCGCAGTGTCGTCTCCTATTCCTCCCATGTGGAGAGCTCCGAGCCCGGCGAGGCAGGATCAGCTGGACACTCCATAAGGATGCGCGTTAGGGTATATAGCGGTGGGATGGGATGACAAGCAAAAAGTTGGGGTGAAGGCACCCGGGTGAATGCGGCATAGTAGATAGGGGGTGGGGAGTGTTCGTGTTGGAGGCGGCGACACAGGATGCGGTGGTGGTGGGTAAGGGAAGGGGGGATGGGGGAATAGAGCTGATATACGGCCCTATAGGCCTGCGTCAGCTCGATGAAGGTATGCATGCGTTCTCTCGAGCCGACCTTGTCCGATTACGGCACCACCCGGTTTATTAGTCCTCGGGAGGGGACATTGGCGTCCTCGTTACCATGGTTTCCGGAGTGCGCAGGCACCCAGATCAGCTCCACCTGGCGGGGTAGTTCTGCAAAAAGGGATTCCAAAATGGAATATAGGCCGTCTCGTGGATCCTGCCACTAGCAAAATTTAGTATTGCTGTTTTTGTGTCAGAGAGGATGTACCGGGCTTCAGTGCGGGCACTGGCAGCCGCTATTGCAGCCTCTTCTGGCAACATGGTAATACGCAACCTAGACGATGTATCCATCACCCAGATCACAGAATATTTCAATGAATGCTGGCAGACAGGCACCCTCCCCCAATCATAGCGACACGTTAAAATCATTTTCATCCCTAAACCTAATAAACCTGCCTCAATTTCTAACCTTAGATCCATTTCCATCACCTGCTGCCTCGGCAAACTTCTAGAACACATAGCACTGTGCCGACTTACAACCCACATGACCGAGCGCGACCTGCACCCACACAGTATGATCGGTTTCCGTCCCCACCTATCTGCACAAGACGCTATGCTGCAACTGACGCACGACGTCCTCGACCCCATTATCCCAGCCCACACTAAAGCCATTCTCAGCTTAGACCTCTCGAAGGCATTTAAAAAAAAATGTTGCAGGTCCCTTGCACTGTGGGAATCAGTGTTATACAAAACATTTTGCATGTAGCTTATTATAAGCATTGCTTGAGCTTCTGCAAAGCATTACCACACGGACGAACCAGCTTATGTAGTCATCATTGCAATTTGGGCAAGTTGGTACCGCTCCGTCTCCAACAGCAGCACTTTTGACAGGGACAAACGAAAGAACACCGGACAAGTGCTGCTCCGTGTTGTTTCGCTTGTCCCTGTCAAAAGTGGTGCTGTTGAAGGTGACCAATCGTGTGTGCGCCGCGAACGTATGTGTGACGACGGCTGCAAGGCGATAACGACGGTAACGACTATAGTATGACGGTGATGGCAAGCAGACTGATTTATTCTACACCGGCGAAAAAACATTATGACGTTCTGTCGCACAGTACACAACTGTAATCTAATGCGATGAGAGCAAAATTCATGAGTACACCGTTCGCATTCTAAGTCCAAAATGCAAAACACCAGATCAGGCGGATCCACAGTGTGAGATGTCTATGCAGCAATGGGACGAGAACTAAGGCTACTTGTGATCCTTGAGGGAAGAATGATCGAGGCAGGTGTACGCCACATGTATATAAATATAAGCATTCTGTATCGCTTTTGTGAGAGTGACGCATACGCATTATGGACGATTGGCCTACAAGGGACACATAGCCAGTGGCCCAAGAATGAGGTAGCCCAAACGTAAGAAATTTAGGAAAAGCAAAGATGTCATTGAATATCATGCGCTATTCTATTAGGAGGTCAATATATTTTAGCGACATTTACGAACCCAGCTTACATGTGCAGGTTCTATGTCGCGATTTGCTGCTTGATTAATTAGAAAAAACAGGTGTTTACTGGCGGTACTTCATCGGTAAAAATTCCATGCTATATCAGCCGGATTATCCGGTGGTAGCATATACCAGAATGTATACCAGAATGTATACCAGAACGTAGATACTAGAATTAGTGAATATATTGCTTTGGTTTTATTTGCAAATGATGTCCGCTTGGGCAGATAATTTGTATGTAGTGACATGATTAGAGTAAAATGTGTAGGTTTTCTTTCAAAAGTGATCTAATTAAAACACACACGCACGCACGCACACACACGCACACACACACACTCAAACACACACACACACACACTGCATACACTGAACGTACATATTCATGATTCATTTCTTGTTTGCTGTCAGGGCAAACAATCAAAATAATATCCATCTGTCGCATATCCATTGTACACGTTTGGATATCCGTGACACATCATTTGTACATGGTGCAGCATCAAAGGCATTGATTATGTAATTCTATGTAAGTTCGTGGACTGAGTAGTTTGCCGAGTGTTGTAGTTTGGTGTAACAGTCTAAGCAGCAACCCCAGCAATTCTGGACATCGCCTTTAGTTCACAGCTTTTACAACACGTGGCGTACGGACTTTCAAGATTGAAATTCGCGCCATGGCACACGCAGTTTACTGGACAAAAACAGAATGCACATAAAAAAGAAAGCAGGACCACGCCTACAGCTTTCACCGCCGAGTCCAAATCGGCAATGGCTGATCTGATGAACGCCGCGCGTTATGCGAGTGGCTGGCTGGTCGACTGTGAATCAGAAGCTTTGTTGCAATTTATAGACGCGTAGAGGCTTAGTCGCGCAGAAAAGGGCGTGGAATCTCGAAAAAGGGCCCCCGCCTCCCCTCCTCTCGTTTATCTTATGCCTCGTCCAACTTTTTTGTCCAATCGGATTCTCGTGCAGTTTCGTCCGTGTCTTATCAAAGCAAAAAAGTCCTTTTGTTGGTGCAGTTCTCGTAATCCGAAAAGCTTATTTTCACAGAACAATGCAAGCTTGCTACATGGTGGTGATGGTCGTATGTTTCAGGATATGCAGAAGCAGGGCTGACTTCCTTAACATAGTCCTTAATATCAGGTGGCCTCAGTTCGCAAGTCTACTTGCTCATTTGTGTGCAGTTGCCTGGTCGCGTTATGTTCACTTCCGCAGACATCAAGAATGCTTTTTTTTTTTCGCAGAGGACGTGTACAAGCCGAATAACATTTCTGAAAGCTAGGTAAGAAAGGGAAAAAAATGCAGCTAATTGTAGCCTATCAATGTTCAAAGACCTGCTTCACTGAAGGGCTCCTAGCAAAGCGCATCAGTTTGATGGTCTGCCGTTTTGCATAAGACCGTGGGTTGAAACCCGGCTATTATGGTCGTTTTTCTAAAGACGGACTATACAGGCAGGGGCATCTTTGCGTTCTAATGAACGTTGAGAAACACAAGATCAAAATTATTCCGTACCCTTGGGTACGGCACCTCTCATTGCCCCCTGTTCAGATTCGGGTCCATAATGTCAGTCAACGAAAAGTACCTATATTTTACGCCGAGCAATACAAGTAGAGCAATTGTTTCTCGTGGTGTCAGTTATTTATTCGTGTCACAGCCTGGAAAATCCCACAGCATGATTGGTGCTTAATTCGGGTGCTAATGCTAATGCTAATGTGGGTGCTAATGGGTGCTAATGGGTGCTAATGTCGCTTGCTATGTCGCACCGGGGCTAAAATTTTGAACCAGCTCTAATGCAAAGTTTTCGAGCTTAAATTTCTTTTTTTTTTCAATAAAATGTATACTAAATCATTAGAGTACAAGCTGCATGCATTGTCAATTACACAATGAGCTGTTAAAGTTGTGTGGCTAGTTTCGCCTGAGCTTGTGGCCTGTGAGTCTAGGCTACGTAAAATCCAAATAAATGGTCATTCAATCAGCTAAGATGCGCCTTCATCCCTCTGTACTTAGCTATGTTTCCAGGAGTCGAAGAGACGCCTCTGTTAACGTCATAAACAGTAAGGGTGCAAAACAGCCTAGCGCAGTTCATCTAAAATTTGCACATGTACAAGCAAGATGCTTTTCTTTCTCATCGGCATTGTGCTTCGTTTGGTTTATGTGAAGTTATCCGACACATTTCTTTCGTTTGCTGGCCGCTGCCTGTTCGCAATAGCATATACTTTCTAAAGGCACTAAATAGCGCCACGCATCCGCAGGCGTTTCGCGGCGAATTGCAGTAGATTTAAAAACCTGCGGCATTTTTCACCTTTGTCAAAATATCTGTGGAAGTTCTACGACCAAAACAGCAGCTTGTCGCGTTTCCGCAAACTTGATGGATAAGAATGAATTCACTGATCTTCGAGTCACAAGCGACGGCGAATCTACCTTTCGAGTTTATAAAATGCATTTAATACTCTTAACGTGAGCAGTAAGCGGTAGTTGGCACGCTTGCTGAGCGTTATATCTATGTGACTTCTACAGCCTGCACTGCCGCTCTCTGATTTCGTGCTCCATATCTGCTGAATATGGAGGCAGCATAAAAATTTGTAACGACGAAGCGTCGCACTCCCAGAACTGCATTACTTTTTTGCCAGTCATCTGTAAGACAAGCCGCGGCGCCATGGGAGCTCCCAAATTCATAAAGAGCGAAGGTATCGGCATTGATTTAGTTGCTCCAGCATCTCTACCTCAAATTGGCGTCTGCTTCGTTTCCTCAACTTCATCCATGTCAACTCCGGTTTATCATTTTCGCTGAGCAGCAACTGACTATTTCCATGACCGTGTAATAATAATAATAATAATAATAATAATAATAATAATAATAATAATAATAATAATAATAATAATAATAATAATAATAATAATAACATTATTATTATTATTGCGTGTATATTATTATTATTATTATTATTATTATTATTATTATTATTATTATTATTATTATTATTATTATTATTATTATTATTATTATTATTATTATTATTATTATTATTATTATTATTATTATTATTATTATTATACACGCCGTGGTTGCTTAGTGGCTATGGTGTTGGGCTGCTAAGCACGAGGTCGCGGGATCGAATCCCCGGCCACGGCGGCCGCATTTCGATGGGGATGAAATGAGAAAATTGCCGTGTACTTAGATTTAGGTGCACGTTAAAGAACCTCAGCTGGTACAAATTTTCGGAGTCCCCCACTACGGCGTGCCTCATTATCAGATCGTGGTTTTGGCACATAAAGCCCTATAATTTAATTTTTAATTAGTATACAGAACAACAATGAAAGCTTTACGTCAGATCCAATGCAGTGTTAGAGTATAAGTGATGCGAGGGTTCCTTTGCTTTTATAGAAAAGTCTTAATGCGTTAAATATGGGGTAAGGCTGTCGATTTGATGCACATTGACGGTGGAATCGACACTCTGAGGTTTAATTACCGTGATTTCTGTAGTAAAAATGATAACCTTTAGTAAGAACACAAGCTTAGCGTTTTTTAGATTTGTTTCTTACAGTGTGGTTAGGGGCTGCTCGCTTGCCTCATCTCCTGCCTTTGTGCTCACTATGAAGGCGTACACGTCCCGCCGTTGTCAAAGGGGTTGAATATCCTTCTATCTTGTTGCCCGAGTCTACGTCCACGAGATTTTTCGGCCGTACTTGTCCAACTGAAGGGGGCGGAGTTGAGTGCGGAGAGCCGAACAAGCGTGAATATTTGCAGCATACTGCAAATTTGTTGGTCTTAAAACCACTGATGAATACCAGTTTCACTCTCACAAGTTGCACCTTTTATGACATAGAGAGCTCTCTCAAACGATACCATTCCTGCTCGGATGGATAAAAGTGCTGTCGAGCGGCGCCTCTCTGTAAAGTTACCTCCCATTGCGTCATGTGTGGCGATACCATCTGCGCACGCGATACACGTTTTCGTTGCATCGGTTTCAGCTAGCGACCCCCTCTGACCGTTCTTTAAAAGACGTTTCGCGTCAAAAGTTGTTCCGAGGTGACCGCTCGAATTCGAAGTTAACCTGCACGCTCGTACGCGTATAGTGCAGCAGGGAGCCACGCCGACATGGCCCGTTAAGTCAGGGCAGGTCGCACCAAATTCGGAGTCGGGCCGGTCCGACCGTGACAGGGGCAGAGCCGCTCGCCGATTCCGGGCCAGTTGTCTCACCTGCGAAGTGCGCCCTTCCGACGGCTGCCCATCGGCGAGCCCTGACGGTAGGCGTTCTCAGCGCGCCCGCGCTCCGTTTCCTCGGAGGCTGCCCCCTTGCTTTAGGTTTCGCGTGTTTCCGGTTTTTCCTTCCGAACGAAGGGCGCGCGCGCGCGCTGGCGCTCCCATTTGCGCGCGCGTTTTGGCGCGCTCGGCGTCGGCTATTGTTGCGCGTGACGCGTGCGCAGAGGCACCGAACGAGGAGCGCGCTGTCGAACCCGCCCCCCGCACCCCTCCTCCACGGCTCTCCTCCCGCCTTCCTCCTTGCCGACGCTGTCGCGTACATCGCAGGTCACCGGCGGCAGTCGGGCGTTCGGCGCCAGACGTGCGGTGTGCGCTGTGTTCCAGGACATTTCGCACCCTTTCTCTTTGCCGCTGTGCGGGTGTTGTGCGTACTACGAACCGCCGTCGTCGTACCGGTAGCCGGGGCCTCCTCGGGACCTCGCGTGTGATCAAGTATCGCGAAGACACCGCAGCGCGCACCGAGTAGCGCCGCGCGCGCGTCTCCGGAGCGCGTGGTGCCGTCGACACGTGACAGCCTCTCTGCGGCCAGTGGCGCTCTTCGTTCGTGCGCGCGGAAATACGGTCGCAGCCGAGGGCGGTGTCCTCCAGGCCGAAATGGAAGGCCTGCCCCAAAGGACTGTCTTCCGCACCTGGGTCAGAGCGCGGCAAAGATCATGAGCTGTCTTTCTAGGCGGCGACCGTTACGCAAGCTCCGACGCGCGTACCAGCAGCCCGCCTAACTGCTGTCCCACCACGTGCGCTGCATTCGGTGCTGCCCCGACCTGGCGAAGCTCTTGATTCCCTCGTGTGCGTACCACCTGGTGACATGTGATAGCGGGTGACAGCTGTGCTCGTATATCTCCCAATGCGCACAACGTGCCGTGCCGGGTGACGCGTGTGCTCTTGTGACAGACGGGTGCCGTCTGACGATGTTAGACGAAGACGACGAAGCAGTCAGCAGCTTTTCCTTGTGCGTTTCTTCGGTCCGCTGACCAATCAGCGTTTCTGAACGCCCGCACGCACAGCTTCAATGTCACGGCGGAAGCAATCCAACCCCAAGCCACTGAAAAGTGAGTAGCGAGCGCTGCACCCTGTTACGCCCAGCAATCCCTGCATCGAGTTGTGTTGTTCGTCGTGTCACGGTGACCGCGGCCGCTCCTGTGTTCGTTATGCTCGTTTCTTGGTTCGTTACGGAGTACCATCAAGAAGAGAGTGAAAGGGGTTTGCAGGTCTGCCACAAACTTATAAGTGGTATCTTTCGTCTCGTTTGTGCGTGCAGCGCAGTTGCATGTGTAACCTGTCTTGGTATGTTGCACTCAGTTCATCGCGCGAGCCGAATGGTGTAAAGCCGGCAGACTCCGCGTGACGCGGGAACCCGTCGGGAGGAAGGAACACCGACTGGTCGTCGCTGTTCTTTCCTACGACGGGAAAGCTGCTTGGCCGTCTATACGCGCTGTTATAGCTAACCAGCCACGCGCAGGAAAGCCCTGCGCGTGGTTCGTCAGCCCCACCGACGCAGTCATGACCGTCACTGTCGCATCCCGTTGTGTGCACGGAGCAGCAGTACGCTCACTCTTTTTTTGATTCCTCACGTTCCCTTTTTGCTTCTTTGCTCAACGTGATTGAAATTTCGTCATGAACCTGCATGGCTTCGTCGTCCCCACCGTTTCGCGAAGAGTCTTTAGTGCATTGCATGTGTGTGTCTTTACTCGCACGGCGTGCTTGCTTCCCTCCTTCCCTCCTTGGGCGAATTCTGCTATTAACAAGCACGTACGTGAACAATGTAAAGCTTTGGAAGGCATCTACAATAGAACCATGATGCCCTCCTTTGCTGCTTACTCATGGTGTCTGAATCCTCATCGTCTGCTGCATACTCACAGCGCGTTCATACAACGTCGTGACATTGAAAAGCCAGAAAGACGTGGCTGTTCAGGTTCTTCACAAGTACTAACAAAGCATTCAACCGCAGCTGCTTCTGCTGCTGCCTCTTTTCATGAAAGTATTTATTTTGACATAACCCACACACTCACAGTTTCCGAAGAATTCACTCGGGAATCCCTCATTTCTACACCACTGGGTCATCCATCATATGTTGATGAGACGAAGAGCTTCCATCATGGTTGGACGTTTCGTGCACACGCGCGAACGTGGTTTCACGACGCCCGTGAGACTTGATCGAACATAAATTCATTTTTATTTCACAAACTTGAGACATTCGCCAGGTGTTGCGTGTTTGTTAATGCCGCGCCTTGTGCGTAATCGTCAGTGCTCCAAGTGCTCTTGCGGAACTTCGAAGCGATGGATTCCTGCCGAAGGACGTAGGCGGCCGGGCAGCCTGCACGCCGGGCCTTCTCGTTGCTTCTGTTTCGTGCCTTAACTGGGATGAAGGCGCTACATTATCATTTAACGAAATAATATCTAGCTACGGAACGACCCGCCGCGGTGGCTTAGTGGCCGTGGCGTTGCGCTGCTAAGCACGCGGTCGCGGGATCAAATCCAGGCCGCGCCAACCGCATTTCGACGGGGCGAACTGCAAAAATGTCTGTGTCCCGTCCATTAGGGACACGTTAAAGATTCCCTGGTGCTGAAAAATTAATCCGGAGTCCCCCCACTATGGCGTGCCTCATAATCAAATCGTGGTTTTGGCACGTAAAACTCTATAATTCATTCATTCATCTACGGAACACCAGCGACGTGGCGACGACTTTAGTTCTCGAATATGCTAGCGGAATGTCCAGTTAGTGTGGCCAAAGAAGAGCAACACAATAGCGACGTCATTAAACGCTGCACCTACATTCAAAAGAAATGTACTGATGCCGGATGCTGTCATTTAGAAAGGAGAAAAAAAAAAGAAAAAGCCCGACCGCGTGGTCCGGCGAACGCAATAACATTTGCTAAGAACAGGCGGATCGAGTGCACGTTACGTTACTGGAAGCGGGAACGTTACTGCTGTCTTTCCGCAGCCTTTTCGATACGCTCAGTCCTTCAACGCCCAACGAAGCGAATTCATTAAAGCATGCGGAAAATGCCCGGAGCTGTAATAAGGTAGCGCCTTCCAAGTGGGCTGCCAGCGCCGCTTTCACTTGAGCGGGTAAATGACGGCGCTCTTACGGGCGGAGGTCAGCCGCCCTACTTTTTTTGTCCATAGGTTTGTCGCGCGCTCGTTGGCAGGCTGCGCGCTTTCCGGCTCCCGTGAGCCCAACTGCAATCGAGCCTCACGCAAGCCTCGCGCACAAACTGGTTGGCACCTCAATGGCTTGGCACTGACTGCCGCTTCGCGCGACAATCCTCGTGCGATAACCACCCTGCACTCCTTCTGGAAGGAAAAATGGTCTCAGCCCGTAGCAACGAATAAATTTATTCCGCTGTATCTATCATCGCAGTATTAATAAATAACGGCCTTGTCCTTCTATTCTTGACACGAAGACGCAGTGCGACATTTTGTCCACGCATAAGCAACGGGCTGCAGAACCCTCCAACACAGTTTGTTTACTGCCCCACAGTGCGCATCAAAATCTCGGTAATGGTCCGCAGTGTGCTGTTTCTGTCATTCAGCTGGAATTTCGCTTACATCCTCCTCTTGGCATATCCCTTACGTAGCCTGCGCGTGTGCTATAACTGAGGGTCGTCGTATCCCTAAGACAGGCAACGATTTGAACAGCCCGAGTCTTGTGCGATGTCTCCCACGTAACTATATTTTGCTCTTGGGTGTTTTTCTCACTGCTGCAGTACTGACTCGGGCAAATATACACCGATCGCTTTGTCACGCTTATATTATCAGATTCCGTTTCTGTGTGCTACCACCTCCGCCACACTTAGCCACCGCACTTAAGCTACAGCCAGGGAACTAGCTGCTCTGCGGGCAACTTTTGTTTCTATTCTAGGTCGAAGAGCTCAAGCAACGGTCATGTTCACCGACTTACAAGAGGATATATATATATATATATATATATATATATATATATATATATATATATATATATATATATATATATATATATATATTATTTTAACTACTGGCTGTTCTCGTTTGACTCTCTACAGTTGGAAGTCTTTCGTCGATATCTTAGCTCCTCCTGCTGCAGACGCGCAACGGCAGCTCTCGTGCCTGTACCGCATCTCTCGCATGGTAACGAGGATCACTGGATGCTGTACTGTGCCGGAGTTGTACGATTCCTCGTCACGTCCGCACTGGCCGTCCCGCCGAAGCACCTTACTGCATTGTGCAATTTAGCTTTCGCAGCGCGTTTCATCCAGTTAGTATAACCTCCTTGGTTGCGCCATGTCTCTGCGGCTTTCTGAAAATTCCCCTCACAATAAGGGGAATAGTGCCAGTGTTTTAAAATTGTGCTGCTGATCTCAAGGTTTTCCCCCGTGTTCTAGAGAGATGGTGAGAAAGTTCCGTCTGATGAAGCAGAGTGGTCAGTTGCCCGGCGCAGGCTACTGATGTCGACTGCGGACTGATTCTGCTGGGTTTGTTACCGAAATGGGGAGCATAATCACCAGTTTTCGTGGCAATGTTGAATGTTTATCTGAACTCAAAGAGGAACCGAAGACGCCATTGCAGATTTATTGTGCTGACCCTTGGGTGTGATTCGGTTTAGAAACGACCATTTCCAATTCACGCCTGAAGGGCAGTGCAGAAAAAAAAATTCATTTAGAAAGCACAATTTCTTTGGACCATCAACAGTATAACACTGAATACGTTGGTTCTCGTCAGATCACCGAAGTTAACCAGCATTTGGCCTCTTCAGTGCTTGAGAATGAGACCACCTACTGATGGCTGCTGTTCTGCTGCAGAATAGTTCAGGTGACCTTCTTGAGTCGAGGCAGTCATAGTGTGTCTGCACAAACCGTTTCAAAGAAGTGTGTTAACTGTGCACACAGCGCTGAATATTGGCTCGGTGCTGTATTTTCGCAGCAAGTTGCGGTTTCGTTTACTTACATTTCGCGAGCGTAAACACGAAGAGTTTTGCTCTTGTTTTGCTAAACTGGCATGAGGCGCAGGGAGACACGACACTCTTCCCGTATCTGTGTGCTCTTCTTTATCAGGAATGTTACACGTTCCGTCGTTTATCGTACGTTTGATGCACGAGCTTGTTTATTTATTCTCTCTTATCCTGTCGTCGGATTGTGGGTACCGCACGCTGTTTTTACCTGTATAACCTTAAACCGCCCTTTGCGGCCCTAAATTGTCGGATCAGCTATCGCAGAGCTGAAATTTATTTTGCTGCTTAAAATGCGCTCTTAGCTAGGCAGCACATATCAGGCAACCGGACCGACTCGTTTTAGAGAGGGTAACTACATGTTAAGTTTTGTTCGTTTGCTATATAGCGTTTGCTTCGCACTGGTTTCAGGTGCAGTTGCGCCTTAAATGGTGTGTATAAGACCAATTTCTGAACAGTGCAAGTTTGCCGCTATTGCAATGTCACAAGGTGGTAGCCTAGCTTTGCGACGACGTTATTGCGCCTCCTACGAACTGGAAATGGTAGCGTAGAGCAGGTGTCTTTCCCACCGCCCACTATGCTCTCGTGTATGCACTGCGTTAACACTCTTGTATCGCATAGTTTAGGAGGAATCGAGATGCTTCGTCGCCAGCGCTTTCTGGCTCGTATATTATATAGTGGACGTCAAGCTTAGCTGGGCTTGTGAAGTTACGCTGTTGCGATGCCGTGCACTCACGTGGTAAACTATGCTATAATCTCCTGCAAACAGTGGTATTGTAAAGGTCCTGCTAGGTCCATCATCCTCGCAATAACTTAGGATGGCTGATGCCATGGTTGCGAACTTCCATTCATTGTCACAGCGCACTTGTGCTGAGGTGGAGCGCATTAGAGGCGATATTCAGGGTGGTCAGCCCAGCTTGCGCTATCAGATCTGTAAGGAAGTGTCTTTGGTGTGTGCCACTGCCGAACATGTTTCCCAGCGACTGACCAGCGTGTTTACCAACGCGCTGGTCAGTATTTGTGTTGGCAAGAGAAACGGTATTGCTTGATGGGACGTCTTTCCCGAACAAGAAGGAGCAACGCTTTGGTGACATGTGTGACTGCATTTTGCTGCCCCGTTCCTTTTTACATGCATTTTTCGCGGCGGGTGCTATGATACTATATGCACCGGCTTTCCCCCGCTCATTTTGTTTGCAAGACGCTCGAACTCGGCGTGTGCCCTGAGATCGCGACATCACATAGCCACTCTAAAAAGCTTCTGCCATCGGGAAAGACTACCCAAATCTGCCTCAAGGCGGCAGTGTGGTCCCCGCGTGCTTAGAGTTTCCTACTGAGAATGCACTATAGGGAAATGTAAGTCCGCCGTTAGCATATGGCTTTTAAGTTGGCATGTGATTTATTGGCCCTACACTGATTTGCCTAAACATCATCCTTCTGGCTTCGTACGACCTTGTGGATTTTTGTATTAGCGTTGATGAAGCTTATGTTTCATAGCAAATTCGTTGTACGGCAACAACGAGCCTCACTTAGCCTGTAGTTTCTACCGTACGATTATTTACAAAGATATTCCCGCAGACGTAATTGTTTAGAATAAAAAAAATTTTTTACGCATAGTGATTGTTCCTTACCGATCATCATCTAGATTCAGCGACAGGTATACTCCAAATCCAGGATTAATGTATCCACGGTAAATTACAGAAATAAGTAAAATTACCGTATGCGTAGAATACTTGTATAAAGAAACGCTGTCAGGCTACCACGAAAAATACTTGAACCACAACTGTGCCCGCTTGGCGCATAACCAGTGACTGCTTCCGCAGAGTAATGGGAACCAACGGGTGATTTTTTCTGTTAATGGCCCGGACCCCCCCCCCCCCCCCCCCCTGGGTACGTGCCTGCTATGAGGTCAATATTTTCGTTCCTCCGCAGTGACGTCATAACAGCCGCGCTAGCTATGAATCTCGACCACGAGAAGGAGCTTTTAATGACTTTTTGGAGCTGAATTAAAATTATTTTGAAATATTTGCAGTGTCCAATACCTCGTTGTGGGTGTCCTCGCATACAGAAGCAGCCTACAACAGGCTTCTTATAGCTTTAAAATTTGATGTCTCAACCCCTTTAACTTTCCTTACACATTGGGAAATTTGGCAATTTCTAAAAGTGATCACGTAAAGGACTCGGGAGCCACATTAACATCCAACCTTGGTTGGGAACCACATATAGCGGCTATTTGTTCGAAAGTGCAAAGAAAGCTACCTTTTCTCGAAAGAAAACTACGTAACGCTCCACCTGAAGTGAAGTTAATCGCCTATATAAGATGCTAGACCAGCACTAGAATATGCTGACATCATTTGGAGTCCGCAAGATTAATGAAGCAGATGCACCCAATCACTGTCATTACATGTAAGAAGAAAATTTAACATATATGGGGCAAACTGTTAGTCCCCGAAGGAGTAAGCGCATGGGGAGTAACAGTTCATTCCATGTCAATTCGTCCCCAAAAGGACTGATGGTTGTGGCAAATCAGTTAGTCCCCAAAAGGACTAACCTCCCTACCCCTTTTAGTCCTTTTTTTTTAGAGTGTAGGCCTGCCTTCATGAGTGGGAAAGTCTTAGCATAGAAAGGAGCGAAAAGTAAAAATGTTGGAAAGGCTCTGCATTGTGTGCCATGACTTACCCATTGTGAAACAGGTCAGGAAGTGGCATGTATATATATATATATATATATATATATATATATATATATATATATATATATATATATAAAGTAAAAATGTATAAAGTATAAAAGTAAAAATGTTGGAAAGGCTCTGCATTGTGTGCCATGACTTACCCATTGTGAAACAGGTCAGGAAGTGGCATGTATATATATATATATATATATATATATATATATATATATATTAGGCGCCGCCCTACTTCATAACACCGCAACAAAGTCCTCCGTGTGCATCAGATCTTGCATTGCTGCCTGGCGTACGGTGATGTCGCCCCCTCAGACAACAAGGTAAAATGCACGGGAAAATGCGAGTTTCAGTCTACTGAGTTCAATTTCAAGTGTCATATAGCGTGGATGTATTTTCCGTGGTCAAGAGAGCCATTTTAACAGAATTTGGGCACTGTATACCAATGGTTATTTTAGTGCGAAACAACTGTGCTATCATCGTGCAGCTCTTTTGTGGACACGAGCGCACCTACGTCTCTCCTCAGCGGAGCCGCTTCTTCGGCCATTGCTTTACACGTTGTCCTTCACCATAAACATCCGCTGCTCTGCCACGTACCCATGGCAACGCGTCCCTCTGGCGCACGCAGTAAATCTCACACACGTACCGGGCCGCCAACCAGTGATGATTAAGGCAACAATTAGTCGCCGTTAATTCGTGATGGAGGCAGGTTATGACAAACGAAGTCCACTTGTTTCCAACTTCTCTTTGGGCGTGACACGTTGTCCAACTGTTGTCCACCGAAAGGTCAGACAGTTACGATGTCCGCGTCCGTTTCCTTTTGTGTTTAAAACAACAATACTACTCTTGCATGTGTCCCAACGATTCTTGGTCCCCCACTGTGACAGCACAAAAGTGCTGTCACAGTGGGGGACCAAGAATTGTCTCGTGCGGTTGCGCGCAGTGTAACACCGGCCAGCTTAATGTCCATGCATTGAGAATGGGCTGTTATGGCGAATTCTCAGAGCGGCTAATTCAGCGCAGTAACCTGCGGACGTTTGCCTTAGTGACATGCACCTAATTATCGGCAACGTTGATCCAAGTGGCATCGTTAAATCGTTCCACTTAAACAGCGCTCTACGCCGGTTTCCTTGAGAACGACGACACATCCAGTTTCGCCGTGCTTCGCGAGTACTTTTTCAAGAAACCTGGCGCCACATTTAGTGGTCTGTCCGTAGCCTTTCCGAGCTAAGTTTTCATCGATGAAGGCGTACCGGCGATCACCGCTCTCGGAATGTGTGCTTAATGCTTGAACAGCCTTTTCATATACTAGTTCTATAGTCGCATCTTTGGGTGCTTCCTACTATCCGCGTGCATATATAACATGCTGCCACTCCGAATCAGCGCACGTATTCACAAAGGTTTTCGTCCGTAAGTGTTCTTTGCGTTGTGCTGTCACGATCTCTAATATTTCCAGCGTCAGAATTGGCTGGAACCTTATCCTACGAATAATTCTAGCTTAAGATCTTTTTTGGGAATACGGGCCAGGCCGCGTCCATGTCATTATGCTGGACGGTCCACTCGCAGTGAGCGGTGGTGAACCGTGCCTAAGCGAATGTTATTTTGAAACATTTTTATTCCAAATATAATAAATCTTAGTGTCTCGTGTACTGTTTGTGCATCGAAGAACAATATCGGTTGGCAGTAATGAATCTGTTAACGGAACTGCTAATGCCGTTCTTATAAGCAGTTATACGCATCAGACAAGGCAAGTACTATAGCTACAAGCCGGGGTTTCCATTGCGTTGATTATGGTTCGACATTTGCTCTTGTAAAGTGTGTGTGGGAGGGGGGGGGGGGCGGGGGGCAAGGGGCATAAAACGAATGATTAAGCAGTTTTACTAGCTACAGGTGCTTCCTGCTACTAGACAGGTGTCAGTCGGGTATGAGCGAATTGATAATCTTTAATGTGCTCGTGATTTTTTTAAACCGTAAAAAGTTACTTACACGGAAAAATTCTGGGCCTACGTTCATGAAGTTAATTTCACTATATTGCTCTGTTCGCTTCTGTAATGTGCTGCGTACAGAAGCGGCTGCTAACCCACATCCGTGAGCTCCCCTATAGTGTCAACCTTCGCGCAGTATTTTCCGCAGCGATGGCATTATATACTGCACAGGCACTTGTTCTTTGAACCCATCGCTCCTGCAGGTTACAGAACGAATGCATCATGGCGACGCAAGGATCCAAGTAGCTTCAAATCATGCCCACTTTTGAAGCTGCAAGGCTTTATCTTGAAGGGTTTCTAAGTAGGTTTCTCGTCGGTGCACTTACTGCACAGTGGGGGTGTCCACACGCAGGTTTTTTTGCTAAGGTCGGTAAGAATACAAGTATGTCAAACGGTGCTAAATATCCTTTGAAAATGAATTCTAATTCAGTTTAATGGTCGAAGTATGAACAACCTCCTGCAGCAGAAAGCAGCTGCATCATAAATGTGGGCGAGAAGTTGACGTTTAAGTAAAGCAGTTAACTGGGCAGTGCCTGCAGCTCAGATTCTTGCGAATGTGTGATATATCAAGCTTCAATTTATTTGATTACTTAGGTACCCTGCCCTAAGGAATGAGTGAATTCTGGGGTTTAACGTGCCAAAACCACGATCTGATCATGACGCACGCTGTAGTGGAGGACTCCGGAAATTTGGCCCACCTGGAGTTCGTTGACGTGCACCTGAATCTAAGTACCACGGGTGTTTTCGCATTTCGCCCCCATCGAAATGCGGCCGCCGTGGCCGGGGATTCGATCCCGCGACCTCGTGCTTAGCACACCAACACCATCAACCACAGCAACCACAGCGTATACTTCTTTTTTAAACGTGTACCAGATCTATGCGCATTGACGCTTTTGAATTTCGCCACCGTTTAATCAGAGTCGCCATGGCAAGTAATCGAACCCACAACAGCGCTTAGCAGTACAAGCGTGTAGCCAGCACGGCGAGTAGACGCAGCGAAAAAAAAATCTAGAGACTTGGCAATATATATAAACTAAACGATCTGCTGATGCGAGCCGCTTGTGCTAGGACAGAAATGATACGCCATTCTGAACAGCAACAGACGCGCACCCGTTTCATGGCTTACTAGAATCTGGTAAGCGAGCTTCCTTATCACAGCAACGACCCACGGCAGCATTCCAATGCATACGGCATGCTCAGTTGTGCACATGCGTATATGCATGTATATATAGAATACGGAGAGATTGGGAACGCTTGCCTCGTTATCAACGCTGGTCAGAGAGCATCGTGATCGCATAACGTTCCGTGCATAGATGGATGGATGGATAAAACTTTATTGGATCTATTTAAATGTGGTTGGGCCCCTAGACGTGCGGGAACCCGCTGGCCGACATCTCTAGGCAAGCACGGTCCACCAGCCAGAGCTGGTCGTCCGAGCAAGTGGCCCGAAGGGCGGCCTCCCACGAAGAAAAGGAAGGGTTCGGAATGGGTTATACCGCCATGGGCGTGGGGCAGCTCCACAAACAGTGGGAAATATCTGCCCCGGGTGCTGGGCAGGTGGTGCATTGTGGGTTACGGAGACCGTGGTAAAATTAATGTGCCAGATAGGGAGAAATAAATGCTTTGGTCTGGATCTGGCGCCAGATTGAACTCTGATGGGCGGCAAGGGAATGGTGAGGGGGAGGTAAATTTCGTCTACCATCCCTGTAATATGTGGTATTTTTTTTTAATATTTCCCTGCATGTTTCCTCCGCTAGCTATTGGCTATGCGATGTGGCGCTGCTGTTAGCATGGAAAGCTTGTGCGTCGGTGCCTATACATGAACTTGAGGGAAAGAAACGAAGAAGGAAAGGGTAGGGAGGTTAACCAAGGACGTTCCCGGTTGGCTACCCTACACTTGGGGAGATGGGAAAGAGTAGATAAAGAGAGAAAAGATGATGAACGTGAGGTGCCAGTCTAGCTCTAGGCTCAAGAAATCAGATACTGAACACGCTTGCCATGCGGGGCAGTACCGCCTGCACGTTGCGAGCGAACGTTAAGAATGAATGCACGACAACGAAACATGGTAAATAGTTGGCGCGTGCGCGTATGAAGTAGAGAGCCAGCAGGACAACTCCGGCTTCAAATAAGCCCGAGACCTTCCCGTACAGTTTCCCACAATTACTAGAGACAACTGTGGCGCTGCGATTGTTCACCCACCATGGGAATGATGTGTAGCACATGGATTTGTCTGATCTTCGTGCTTGGGCTTCAGGTGTTCTTGTGGCTTCGTTTATCACGCTTTAATTGGGCCTAAATTGGACTACATTTCAAGGCGATTTACACTTTTTTGATGCGCAGCGTAATAAAACTCTGCTAGCACGCATAATCGCTGCCAATTGCAGTGGTTCCGCTTGTCCATGCGTCCGTGGCGTAATGATTTCAATATCGGGTTTCTGTGCTAGAGTACCTGTGTTCGGATCCTGCCGTCGGAAAATTTTAATGTTGATTGAACTATTGATAACGTAGTACTCTCCTAAAATTGATCACTTTGCAAAGTCGCGAAGCTATTCAAAGCCAGAAGGACGAGCTTTGGGCAAATCCATGTACTACCCATCATTCCCGCGCTGGCTGAACTGCCCTGCTTGCAACTCCCGCTGACACTAACGGTATACATTTCCCTCCACGGCGTCTCCATATTATTCTCAGTAAGCGAACGAGAGCAGTGTCAGCTGCGCTGGGCGTTTTCGCGAAGTACTTCGCGCCTGACAGACATTCGAGGGGTGGCAAGCCGCGGGCGGTCAGAAAACGCCTCCTCCTGGCACGATGCTCGCTCGCCGATTTCCTCCGGCTCGCCCGCACTTCCGCGGTGCAAAAATGACCAGCCTCGAGAGCCAAGCGAGGCCATGGCCGGGACGGCGGCGCAAGTGCAAAGAAACGTGACACGAATGCTGCTGCTCACGTAGCTGACAGGCTGAATGACGGTGGGCACATTGATTGCCGCATTCATTCGTAGGTTCGTTTGCAACACGGAGAAGATAAAGCGAAAAAAAAAAAAGCGGAGCGCCGGTTCTTGGTAATTGACGCGTCAGCCTATCTTTTCGCCTTGGGGAAGGGCTTGCGAAGCATACCTGGTGTAACCACAGATGAGGCGAGCGCCAGACTTCGCGTCGACGTTTCGTCTTCATTGCGTAATCACGCGCACTTTATTCGAGGTCGGTTCTTTAAACCTGGGAAACTTGGAAAGCGCGCGCAGCTTTCTCTCTCTGTGTGCGTGCGTGTTTGCGCGTAGCAGAGCTTATGCATAGGCTTCTTGCACATGCCCTACTTTTTTCATTATTGGCCGAGGACTCCAATATAGTATGATAGTATGATATGCAGATTTGTAGAGCACCTTCAGAAACCACCGATAGAGTTGCTTTCTGTACGATACGTCCCACATTGTTTTTCCGGGTCGCAAAGAAAGCCCGCCAAATATGAAAAAAAAAGCCACGTTACGGAGCGCTTGCGCAGTGGTATCGTGCTGCTCTCAAACGTGCGTTCAGTGAACAAGGTCGGCTGCATCCTGACTGGCGACGAAAAAGCGGCAGGGCGTTATGATGGTTGTAGCATAGAGAAAGGATTCAACAAGAGCGGACATTCCCATAGAGCCCAGCTGCCGAATTGACTGCAGCGCACCAAGCCGCCGGCGTTAATACCTGAACCACACTTCCAATTTCGGTTTTGGGCGCGCGCGTTTTGAACGCAAGCTGGTACGCGTTACGCCGACTGCGCTGATCGACGCGGTTTTCTTTTTTCTTCTACAGCTCAACCGCGCGCGGTTTTCGCTGAAATAGTTTTATTAGTAAGTGAAAATGATTGCGAACGATCTTTACAAGCCTCTATCGAATATGTGCCACGCGCGATTTCATAAAGACGCAACACGCCTTGTGAAATTAGGAAATGTTTTATTCTCAATAAATGCTCGTTGCGGGCTTTTTGCGCATTCGTCCAACGTTGTGGCACCAGGTAAGCAGCCGTAGTTCCCGTACGAAGCTCCACCGGACGACGTCAGCTGCAAAAAGTAAATGACAAGCATGTATCATTTTGGTATGAACATATACGAATAATGCGTCTAGAAGCGAAACGTGCGAAAGTGCTAAATGGGCGGCATTACAAACAAAAGCAGTTCGCTTTTAGATACACGGCGTAGAAAATGCCCGACTCATCCCAAACAATACCGTACATACCACGAAAACATCCTATTTCCAAGCATTCCCCTCTTCACGGGACTTATTTCCTGCACTTTAAGAGCACGAATACACGGGCTGCTGCGCGTTTCCAAAAGAACTTGGCTACAATCGATGCGACAATACTCTACGAATACACAGAGGTGGCCACAACACTGGCCCTCAACTAGACCACGCTGGACGCTCGCAGAATTCCTCCTACTCGCGCTGAAGACAAATGCCTGGGTGCAAAGCCTGTCTTCAGAAACAATTTTCGAGTTACAAGTTCCTGGTGTGAGCTCCTTGGCGTTATCTTTTGCGCGTTCTGCCGGCGCAAGCAAAACACACTCCCGCGTTATCACTCTTGGCAATTGCTTGTCGCGTTTTCGACAAGCGCGAGTACCGAAAGAAGGTTTAAGTTGTTGCGGGGTAAAAAAAGAAATTGTCGCAAACTTCTCGCAGTAAGGTTCAGTACGCGCCGAATTAACTTCGTCACCAAGGCCGAGCTGATTTTCGCTGCGTCACGTCAGGCGCGGCGACTGTGCCTCAAAATTATCCTAAAATGCAACGGAATTCATTACAATCATGTTGGGGTCAGAGATAGCGCCACGAACTTGGCACAGTAAGATTCAGTGCACGCCGAAAAACTGCGCCACGCAGCCGAGCTGCTTTTCGCTAACTGCGTCGCAAGGCCAGGCGCGGCGAGCGTGCCTCGTAAGAAAAAAAAGTACCGAAATTAATTTTCAACGATGTTGGGCGTCAGAGAAAGTGCCACGAACATGTCTTGTCAGTGCATTAAAGCGCGAAACTTAACTGCGTACTGGGGCCGAGCTGCCTTTCGCTAACCCCGTCACAACGCCAGGTGCGGCCACTGCGCTTGAAAGGTACCCCAAAAAGTAACGAAATTATATACAGTAATGTTGGGGTTAGAGAAAGCGCCAAAACTTGTCCCAGTAACATTCGCTGCCCGCGAAACTGCGTCACAGCACCCTGTGCAACCAGCGTGCCCCCCAAAAAAACACCGCAATAAGTTAAAATAATGTTCGGCTCATAGAAAGCGTCGCAAACATCTCGCAGTACGAGTCATTAATTCAACTTACTGTAACTGTGCCACGACGGCCGAGCTGTTTTTCGCTAACTGCGTCAAAAGTCTAGGTTCCGTGCCGTAAGCCTAGTTGCTTGAAATGCGTCGCAGAGTGTCGAACAAAATTTCTCACCTCATAATACCGTAGTTCAATGCCATGTAGAAGTTTAGAACCAACGCAAGAATTCGCCGGGAGCCCACCAAACCAGGCTAAATCCAAGAATAGAAAAACAGGCAGACGGGTCGCCGAACAGGCCAACGCTCAGATGCGCAGCCGGTCTCGCGCGCTTCGGCGGTGTGTCTGACGAATGACGCATGCATCTGGCTCGTCATTCGCCGATTCGCCTGTCGCTACGCGACGGAAGTAAGCCGCAAAGTTTAAATTAATTCCTGACCGAACTACTTAACAAAGCCGGAATCCTAACAGTACAAAACCGAGCTGTACTAGCCCGTTCTAAACTTATGTACCTGCTCTTACACAACAAGCTTAATATTGATACGTCTAGATACATCTCCAGAAATGAAACACGGCCAACGCGGCATAAAAACACACAAACACTCAATGAGCATTCTTTTCATACCGATTGCTTTAAGAATTCATTCTTTCCTTTAGTGATAAGAGAGTGGAATGAACTGAGTGAATCCATTAGTAACAGCCCCTCATTAGATACATTTGCTAATTCAGTGGAAGAACATCTCCTTGGCTTACAGCTCTCACTTAACATAGTCAGGTTTGTTACCGATCTTCGTAGCCTAACACTTTAATCTATGAGTGTTCTTTTTGTATGATGCATCATACGCATGACTGCATCCTGTTTGTCATGTTCATTAGGTATTTTATATCACATGTGTTTTCAGGTGTCTTTCCTATATTTTTTTTGTTTGGTTTCTTGTTTTCTCAGATTCTTCCTTGTTATAGTATATTGTACCCAAATATTACATTTGTGATGAAATACTTAATTCTTTTGTTTAGCGAAACCAGAACCTTTGCAATAACACACTTATGATTATATAATCTATTTATATTCTTTGTTCGCAAGTACTACCATATGTACTTGCCCTTTCTGTTATAATCCCATGAGGGATTGACAGTATGTGAAAATAAATAAATGAATGAATAAATAAATAAATAATTTATACCCAGATATTTTTTACTTTTTGAGGGAAACAATAAAAAAATTAAGCAATTTCTGTTAACCTCATTTCACATTCTATTTTTCTTTTTTCGACGCTCGCGGCACCAAGCGCTCAGCGTTAATACTAGCGTGACGTATTTCCTGTTGCCAGTTTTCGCCGAGCGTCCCCTCTTCGTGAATTTATTTCTGTATTGTAGGCAGCTGGGCCGGCGGCTCCCGTCGGATGACGGCGCAAATGCATGCTGCTGACCTTGTTCACCGAACGCACGCTTGACAGCAGCACGATACCTACTGCAGAGGCGCTCCGTCACGTGGCTTTTTTTTTTTTCATGTTTCGCGGCTTTTCTATGCAATCGGGAAAAAAGGACTACGTGAGACGTATCGTACAGGAAACAACTCGATCGGTGGTTTCTGAAGATGCTCTACAAATCTGCCTATCACACTTGGGGTCCTCAGGCAATAATTAAGAAGTTGGATAATTAAACTTAATGATTGAGTTGTGGGGAAAACAGGAAATTATCTGAGTTTCTATAGGCCAGTGCAAATAGTATGCGTTCGGTTCAATGAACTTCCGACGTGCCTTTCATTTCTAAAACCTCGGCTCATATTTACGTGGGGCGCCCCGTATATGTGCCAGTAACCTACGAAACCAAGTGTGCTTCTAGTATGTGCGCTTTTTTTCACCTGTTGCGATTGCGCGTTCGTACAGAGCCTCTTTCGGTGCTCACCTCTGCGCCATCCATCAAAGGGACGTTAAAGAGAAACTGTAAATCACTTTAGACCGGTGGAGTATTCTTTTACAACTCTACTTTCGTTATTTTGGTGTTACGAGGTTGATTGCTGTTAGAGAAAATGAACCTCCAACTTTCATGTTTTGCTTTCACGTCGAAACCCCCGAGCCGATGCGTCAGTGTGACATCAGTGATTTCAATTTGTCTCCTATTTGGGCCGCTGTTGGCGCAGTAAAAGTTCGCTAGTCAATTCCAGTCTCTGGCTCCATCACAACACGACGCAGTCCATGTTTACCGAGTTAACGAGGCCCCAGCAGACGCGGTCAAAATGCGCGGCGGGCTGGTGCTGGAACATCAAGGCGGCGGCGTGCCCCGTCTTCGTAGCTTGCCAAGCCTTGTCTAGCGGTAAGAGTGGCCCAATTGGCATTGCACGAAGGAAATAAACTAGGAGAGAGCGTTGCGTCACGCAGCCGGTCTTCGCGAGCCAACCCTCCGCGAATCCCTTTCGTCTCAAAAAGTGGGCCCACCGCGTGAGCGCCTGATTTCGGCGGACTCGACCCAGTGTGCTTGACTCGTGGCAGCTTTTAATCGACGCGCACCTGTTTACGTGCTGTGCGTGCCAACCGCTCTTGTGCACATTTTTTCCCCCCATATGTCTTTTCTCCCGGTAGTTCGGTCGTTTATTGTTAACGTATTCATTTATTTGTATACGTTGCAACGTGCGCATGTGGTCGCCGCACGTTGTGTTTTCGGAAGATCGCGCGCGGCTATAGCGCCGCGGTGGAAGACAGCTTGCCGCGACATGATCCCTTATGAAGCCAACTTTTCCTGACTTGCAGTTTTGCTTTCTTTGTGCTAAGAAGGGTGATTTACTGATGCAACCCAACTTATTTTTTTTTTTTTAGTGTCCCGCTAATGCCACCGTCATCATCATCATCTCTCTCTGTCGCTTGCTGCACTCCACCACATTGTGGAGGTGAAGTGAGTGAGAAGAAGGAAAGGAAGGGGCTAGAATGAGAGGGAAACAACATTTATGTGATAAGTGGCACGTGACCAAATTGGGTACGGAAAGGGATTATCCGTAACCTCCATCCCGCACAGCGCGTCAAGACAGTGGCCAGCCTGCGGAGGATGGACGTTTCTTTTTCCTTTGACATTTTCAAAAAAAAGGAAGTATCGGACGCGGCAGTAGGACGGCAGAACTGGCCGTGTTTATTTTTCCTTATTCCTTTTCTTTCTTTTTCTTCGTTTTCCTTCCTTTTTTTTTATATGAGCTAAACTTCAGCCATTTCAAGACCTGTCGCGGAAAGAACCACGACATATTTGCGCACGAGAGAGGACGCAAGTGCACAGACGGGGCGTGGTGCTTTGGGATTATCTTTGACCGCCCGTTAAGAAAATAATTAGTAACATCTGCCCGGATCAGCGTTTTAGCCGGAGTATAAACGTTACATCGAGTACTCTGCGCGCTATCATACGTGCCGCGACTTAGAAACACAATAGTGCCGCAGCTCGCGCCAGCGCCTGGTCCCGTGATGACTAGGGAGTTCCGCAACGGTTGAATCTGCGGACTATTCGGCGTTGTCGTCGTGGGGGCGGGTCACGAGATCATTCACTTTCCATCAAATGAGCCGGCCCACCGGTACGGACATATCTAGCCTATGCGTTCGCCGTGTTCTCTACCGCGCCGTCGTTAATATGCTCCTCGCTATACTACAAGCATTCAGCGCAGCGTCGGTTTCTTTCGGCGTTCCTTACGAGGCATCCGTGCGGCGCCGCCGCATGGGCGAGGCATACGATGGCTCATTTTTCAGGGCGTCCCGAGACAGCCATTTGCTACGCCGATATGACGTGTCTAGACTAGACGCGCGGCTCCTCGCAGCTCGCGAGTAAGATGCGCAGTGTTTAAAAAAAAAGTAAATTAAAAGAAAGAAGGGCCGGGGTAAAGACGAGCGCTTCGGAAACCTTGACGCGTCTTTTGCCCTTAGCCTATCACTGATGGACGTGTTTTGCAGGGCTGGCCGGAGATACCTTCCTGGGAGCGGCTCCGCTGGCCTCCGATAGTGGGAGCACAGGGGAGACAGATATGCAACTGCGATAGCGAGTTCTTCACCTAGCTTCGCGGGTGGACGATTACAGATGCTCCCTTCGGAGGTCTCCTGCGCTGCTGCTCTCTCGCCTGACGCTTGCAGCCCGTCTCGCTGCGTGTGTATATAGATACGCGCACGCATTGTTGTGTTTTTGTTTCCAGCGCTTTTCGAGGATGTCTTTTTAGCTCTCTTGTCCGCGGCGGGTTCGTGCTCTTTCCGAATCCCCCGGCCGTTCGCGCGCATTGATATGACCTAAACGGGCGATACGGAGGCGGCGCAGCAGTGCCCGCTGCGGGCGTACCCATTTATCGGCCATCTTGCGCGAGCAAGCAGACGTTCCTGGAGGCGCGCAAGTGCCTCCGTGTCTGCGCCGAATCTGAGACGAATGCTATGCGTGTGTTTTGTATGTGCCCCGCGCGGGATCTTGCTTGCAGGCGCGAGTTATCGGCGGCTCTCGATACGGCCTGATAAGGCTTGCGCCACGGGGGCTTCGAATACTCCCCGCGAGTGTGCCCACGCTTCGCAGTGGCGCCTTTAAGTGGTCTACCGGCGCCCAGCCGACGAGTTTTTTTCTTCACTGTGCTGCCTTTTGCCGATTGGCGTTTTATGACCGCTCGCGCCCTGACGTTGGCCAGGGCGTCGGCAGTGACGCGGGCAGGCCGCTATTTGTCGTGTATCGCGGTGACCCCGCATTTATTTCTCGCAGTAGGGGTCACTGCAGCAGCCTCGCTGACGTGTGTTCGCGTTTACGTGCACGTGCCTGCCTTCGATACGGGGCCCGGGCAGTGCATATTCACGGGAAGGTATATACGGCGCCACAGTGTTGTACACATGACGATCTCGTTATTCATAAGGGCTCGAAAGTATTGGATCGCTTATCAAAAACATTTTGAGCCGAACTCATCTCTGTAGCGATAAGCAGATCGGCGGGCATATCGCGTAGCCGCACATTCTCGCCCCTCGAGGAGCGAAGGTTCGAAACCTCGTTTGGCTTGCAACGCCCCACGCGGCGACGATGGCCGTACGACGTCACCTTTGGGCGTGTCCCGCTTCCTTTCGGGTGGTTGTTAAATTCCTTGGCGTGAGCAACACAGGGCAAAACTATAGGGTGAGACAAAAGCCAAGATGAGAATAACTGCCCGGGACGTGCTTTGCGAGGCTATGCAGAGAATGTGCATTGATCCGAAAGAGAGAGAGAGACGAAATAGTGAAGGCGCCGTTATCTCTACGGTGGGAGTATTGTCCTCCTGTGTGGGGCAGACTACGTAGCAGGAACGCCTTCTAAAGAGAGAAGGCGCACTTTAATTCAACGCGTCGAGTACAGTTTGTGGGCTGTCGCGTTCGCAGCATATGTTTGCTGATGTGACCGTATCCCGGCTTTAAGGGAGCCGCACTTTTGAGACGCAGTCGAAAAGTGTTCCCCTATAAGGTGTCCATACTCTCGGTGGTTTCTTCAGAAAATGCTTGGCAGTGCACAAAGGTCAGAAGCGCTCTAGTTGCGCTTTTGAAGATACACTAGCCTATCTGACCGCTTGTGAGTGAACGACGAACGCTTGAGCGTATGTGCGCGTGCTGTGAACTTTTCTTTTGTGTGTGTGTGTGTGTGTGTGTGTGTGTGTGTGTGTGTGTGTGTGTGTTTATGTGTGCTCGTCATTATTTTTTTTTTATAAAGCAGGGTAGCCAACCTGGGTCAGCTTGGTTATATTGCCTTAGCCTTATCACTTCTCTCTCTCTCTTAGCTTACAACTGTACGAACGCCAGCAACACTGAATTTCTTTAATTTAATACTAATGTGCGTGTGCACGTATATATATATATATATATATATATATATATATATATATATATATATATATATATATATATATATATATATATATATATATATGTGTGTGTGTGTGTGTGTGTGTGTGTGTGTGTGTGTTAATTGCGACACGCCTCTGCAAAACTCGTCATTTACTGTGTGCGGTCATTTATTTATTCCGGTTGGACGTATCATCCCATGCGCCCTTTCTGCCCGTGCTGTGCATCGCCTAGACAGGTGTTGCAAGAAAACTGACAACACAAGAGGGTTGCAACGACACTCCTCGAGTGAGCCGGAAGGGTGCAAGGAGAAGAAGCACGTAAGCGTGCACGCAAGTGCCAGGCTGTGCCACTAGACTGCGAGTATGTAGTACAGAACGTGGCAATAACACACAGTCTGAAGGCAGCGCCATGTTATAGCAAAACCTATTCGTGCAGTTGCAAGCAAGAAAAAGAAAGATGATAGTAATAAAGAAATAGAGGCTCAAAAACACTATTGCTAGTGAAGGAAAAAGAAATCATTTAATGAAATACAGAGCGTTCTTGGCAGCGGCTGAGGCGTAATTAATCATCGTTACGCCGCCGTGAGACGGCAACCGATTCCGTTACGACGTCTGACCGCCGTGTGTCGGCTCGTGTAATCTCTGCACGACTTTACGTGCTGTAAAGCCTAAGTATATATTTCCTGGTGCAAGAGAAACAACGAAGCTTGTTTCTGGCCTGCACGATCTTGGTATCGGCGTGCCATAACTTCAGGACATGTTCCGAGTGGAACATACGATGGTACACCAATGCAAGGGGTCGCTTGGGATGCGCACGTCGACCCTGCTGCCTTCGGGTGTGTACGACCTCGCTGTGGCTGTTTGTCGCCTGTGCCTGAAGGCTGACATCGATTGGTGCGGCTGTGAACCGTGTACAAGCCGGCCTCCTTGTTCGCGGTTCTCTGCCGGGTTAGGCTGAGCCACGTCAAGAAAGGTATGCATATCTCGTGCACACTACTTGAAGCTAATTCCAGTGTGGTCGCTGTTCTGGAAACCTGTGTTCGTACGCTTTTCTTTTCAACTACTGTATAAATAGTCGCGCACTGCAGTAGGTATTTGTCAACGCTTGTCATTTTATTTAAAGGCTGAAGTGGTTTTTCGCCTGGTTGAAGTTTTTATATCGGAGGTGAGGGAATGGCAAAATTCCACAGAGGCCGTAGCGAAATCCAAGCCATTACATTCCAAAGTTGGTATCGTCTATTCAGCATTCATAAAGTTATCACAAAAAGAAGACTAAAGGGGAAGCGGAGTTAGAGCCATGCGGGCTCTGCGGGCAGCCTTATTCCCAGTGCTTAAAGTGTGTGGGACTCGCGAGATGCTCGACTCTCTCCCCATTTCGAACACCAGAATAATTTTGGTCGCTTGGGGAGCATCTACGACGGAAAAATCGGAGATGAATCGCGAAATACATCGGCAGCGTCCATTTGAGACCTTACCAAGTGCCTGACAGTAAGACAAGAAGCGTATTTTCTCCGCTATTTTTCATTAGTAATTGCCTTGTAATTGCATTAGTAATTGCCTTTTTCATTAGTAATTTTCATGGAGAATGGAAAACTAAAAAAAAAAGAGGGAACCAAGCCAAGGGAAGGAATGGACGTTAGTCAGTAAAAATAAGGAATGGGATATGGGAACTGAGGGATGAAGGTGAGGGAGATGGGGGGGGGGGGTCGAAAGGTGTGACGTGGCCGCATATGTGAGAGCAAAGAAGCCTGATCACATCTCGGGTGTTTCCAGGCTACGAGATGTTCCAGCGACCTCTGTGCCAGCGCTGCGTTGGCACAAAGTGGTCGGCGCAAGTTGCGGACACATGTGGCTGCAGCCGCGTCACCGGCATCGACTGCCCCAAGGGTGACGTCATTGGAAGTGTTGATGACAAGACGAAATCACAAGTGTACGAGCGACGTGGATGTACCACAAGTCGTGAAGCGGTGTAATAAAGGAGCATTCAATACTTGCGCCTGTCCTCATAACTTGCTTGCTGTGGTGTTTATGTTTGCCGTTTTCGTACATCCGGGCATGCATACAGTCACCCGTTGTGCAGGTAAACGAAGCACTCATTTCCGTTTTCAGCTGTGAGACAAATGGAATGGCTTGGGATGATCGTCAGGCAGATGAAACCACGTGGGACCTTTCGTGACAGAAGCACACATAATTAGAATACGCAGACGAATAGAATGTATGCAGCAAATTGCGCGGCACAAATTGCGCGAAACTGCCGCTGCGCCGAACGCTAACAACCGGCTTGTGTACGAAGTGAGTGGTTCGGGGCTCCGCGCGGCATGCGACCTTCAGATGTTCGCACACAAAGAGCAAATATTGTGCCCCGCGCATAAACGGGTCCTGACTAGTTTGCAGTGCGCACATTTCTGGTTTTTATGCTCTAGCGGTTAGACATTCGTTCCGTGGGCGTGCACACGGTTCTTTGCAGCAACGAACGGGTTCTTTAATTGCCGCTCTATTCACGGTGGCCGTCCATGTCGGCTCACAGGTGGCCAATTCGGTGTTTTAGGTTTTCATTGCGCTTCATGTGCCATCGCGCTTGCTGGGAGGACAAACTATCTCTCGCACAGAGAACGCATCCCAAGCGCCGTGGCGGTGATGAATGAATTAAGTGCCAGTGTCCTGCGCGCAACGAACTTCTGATCGTCAACAAACAAATATTTAAGTACTCGCCGCACATTAATGTCTTTTCTCAAGAAGTTGGACACACATTCCGGCATAAACCTGTAGGAGCGGACGGGAAACCTGGTCATGTGTTGAACTCATATGATCATATTATTTACTTTTTCTTTATTTATTTGCTTTAAGCTAAGCTCGACCGTCGTAGCGAGCGAGCGAGATCCGCCCATATTCAGAAAAAATTCAGTTTGGCCTAGTTGGTGTTTACTGCATATCATATTGACCGCAAGTAAAGACGAAGACAGCGGAAGAGAACACAAAAACAAGACTTCCGTCCATATTCGGCCCTGTTCTTAAGCCCGTTTTGGGATAGTAGGTTACACAGGGTGTTTCCCGTAACTTGAACCGATGATTTTTTTAAAAAATGTGGTTAACCGCAGTTGGGTGAAACCAACAACATACGATTTTCCGTCATATGGCGCTCCTTAAAATATCTTTTTTTATATTCCGCTTAATTAGGTAAATAACTAAGAGGAATTATGTAAAATTTTTAATCACTTTGGGGCCAAGTGCGTTACGTTGCGTTGTAAATGGGGTTCGTAAACCGACCGATCCATTTTTTTTTTTTTTTGTGGCAACGTACGTGCGGCGTGGCGTTTTTTCCGGCGTTTTAAGAAAGCCCGGGAAATATGAAATAAAACCACGTGACAGCTCTCGTGCGCCATCGTATTGCAGCGCTCTCGACCGTGCGTCGAGCCTATCGCTTAGGGCCGATTTACGCTCGAGCCGTCCATCGCCGCAAGCCGCATCGCACGCGTGCGGTCGCGTGAAAGATTGCATGTATCCAGCACTTGTGCACAAATTACCATTTACACTGTGTGCACAGTGTATACCTTACACATTGTAAACCGAAATTTGTGCACAAGTGTTTGATACGTGAAATCTTTCGCGCGACCGCACGCGTGCAGTGCGCCTTGCGGCGATGGGTGGCTCGAGCGTAAATAGGCCCTAAATCGGCCCTTATCAGGGACAACGGCGCTTCCTTTCCGTGTGCCACCGCCAAAGATGCTGACGCAGAGCCGCGGCCGCTCAGTTCGCCGCGGTCCGCGCGCACGGCTCTTTCGCACGAAACGCGGTTGAGAGCGCTGCAGTACGACAGCGCACGAGGGTAGTCACGTGGTTTTACTTCGTATTTCGCGAGATTTCTTCGAACGCCGAAAAACATCGCAGCATCTACGCTAGCTCAAAAAATTGAATCGGTCGTTTCTGAATCCCCTCTACAACGTAACGAAATCCACTTGGTCCTAAATTGAATATAAAACATGTTGCATAATTGAGCTTGGTTAATGGACTAATTCAGCGGAGCATCAAAAATACTCTAAGGAGTTCCACATGACGGCAAACTACATGCCCATAATGGTAAGAGCGCGAACAAGACGACGACGAAGTGAAAGGACACAGGACGAGCGCTGTGTCCTTTCACTCCGTCGTCGTCTTGTTCGCGCTGTTACCATTATGAATGTATACCATATGCCGTTGGTTTCATTCAGCACCCGCCGTGGTTGCTCAGTGGCTATGGTGTTGGGCTGCTGAGCACGAGGTCGCGGGATCGAATCCCGGCTATGGCGGCCGCATTTCGATGGGGGCGAAATGCGAAAACACCCGTGTGCTTAGATTTAGGTGCACGTTAAAGAACCCCAGGTGGTCAAAATTTCTGGAGTCCTCCACTACGGCGTGCCTCATAATCAGAAAGTGGTTTTGGCACGTAAAACCCCAAATATTATTTCATTCAGCTGTGGTTAACAATCTTTTTTCGTAAATTCCTTGGTTCAAGTTACGTGAAACACCCGGTATAGAGGTTAAGACAATCGTGTTACTTGCGGAGCTAATTATCTAGGGGGCGCCAGTCGTGCTTCGTCATGCCCTGTGAAAGTAAAGTGACCACATGGGAAAGAAAAAAAGTAAGAGAGATCGAACACTAGGGGAAAATGTGAACGAGATATGGTGGCTCAGCGTTGGTTCTGCTGGGCCGCTTCGTGTCGCGTACACATTCCTGAAGACAGAGAGAACGCCTTAGCGCGCGCACTGGCCTCTGTGCCACGAAGAAGCGACCGGCGCCCGAATGATGCGGGGCGGCTTCCCGGGGCGCAGGTGCAAGGCTGCGCGAGAAGCGTCAGCAGGCGGGGCGGCGGCCCGCGAAGCTGTCAGAGCCATCGCGGAGCCGTCTTTTTGGCGATAAGTAACGTTCGAAACCTGCGGTTAGATGCGAAAATCTCGAGGCGCACCGCCGATAACAAAAGGTCATCGCATGCGGCGCCGGATACGCGACGCATGTGCCGTTCTGTCCTTTGCCACGAGCACTCGAGCACCGGAGGGTCTTGAAGATATTCGATCGCCTCGGCGCGATAGCCCCTATCGCTCCGATTTACTATCGGCGGCGGCAGCGGTCACGAGAATACGGTGTCGCATTGTCCCATGGCGTCCATGTCGAGTGACCTCGCTAAAAATAAGGTCTCTTCTCTCCACCTCCTCAAGAGCGGCAAGGGAGCCGGGCACGCGCTGAGCAGAGACTAAGTGCCGCACTGTGTATACTCGCAGGAGGCAGATCTCGCGCTCCTTAAGAAGCAGCCGTGCTCAACAACGCCCCGGATCAACGGTCGATCGCAGTGCTAGATGACACGGCCCACAGAAAAAAATGCGCCGGTTGCGCAGCTCCATTCTTCGAGATTAGCGTCGCTGTCAAGGCGTTCGGCGAGGCAGTTCTACATCCCCTTTCCCCTGCTTTGCCTGGCCATTAACCGCTGCCTCCAACGTGTGCAGGTTATCTGTTCCCTTGCTGTGCGCCATTTGGTTATTCCATGGCGTTCAGTGACACTGAAACACTGCTTTTCCTGTACTGTACGACACCGAGAACAAAAAAAGAACAAGAAAAACAAAGAAAGACTGGTGTATTCACTGTAATGCTCATGCCTAATGTCAAAGTAGTGTTAGTGCCATATATATATATATATATATATATATATATATATATATATATATATATATATATATATATATATATATATATACATATATATATATATATATATATATATATATATATATATATGTGTGTGTGTGTGTGTGTGTGTGTGTGTGTGTGTGTGTGTGTGTGTGTGTGTGTAATGATACACGTTTACATGCTCCAGCAAACTGCATTTGTGGTCGGTTAATATCGCTTTGCGCGCAGTTTAAGGCCAGTTACGGCTGATTATATTTCGTAGCATTTCCGTGCGATGAGTCTCTAAACTATTTTAGTGCGGTATGAGTCATCACAGCGAAATCGCTTCATTCGGTCCTTGTTTGTTAATTTTTTCTATGTTTGTAAACACACACACACACACAAATATATATATATATATATATATATATATATATATATATATATATATATATATATATATATATATATATATATATATATATATATATATATATATATATATATATATATATATATATGTGTGTGTGTGTGTGTGTGTGTGTGTGTGTGTGTGTGTGTGTTTCTAGACATGGTTTTTTTTTGTCATCAAGAAGCAGTCTGTACAACTGCATGGTGCTGCAAAGAGAAACGAAAGGAACCGGTTCAGATTATACATGGTCTCACGTGGGTATCGCGCCTGAAGCAACGCGTGGTTACGGGCTGCTCTTTAGGCGCTAATGAACCACAACCGGGACAGGACTAGCTCTCTGCACGCTACCTGATTAGCGCAATCTGTCAGCGGATTTCGAGCACACAGAAAAGCGCGGAGGACCGAACCCGGACGAGAGAAAATGCTCACGCCGTAGCTCGTTGTTGAGCTCGCTGATTCGAGCTACTTTTATTCAGTACTTGCTATTTGTTTCCCGTCGAACGATCCGCCATTAGCTTCAAGTTTTCAGCCCGCTGTGAGGAGGCCGGTAGAGAGGTTGTCACGGGGCGTCAGTTGCCAAGTTAGCTTGCATATATGCCCTGTTTCGTGACTCCAGTGAAATGAAGCTGTCCTGCTGACGTCCGCAATGCAAGACCAGCTGGTGCTAGCGCTCAGCGTCGAGCTGAAACCGGGAGAAAGGACATACCGCATAGAAAAAGGACATACTGTTGGATACTAGGAAGCGCATTCCGCTTATGCACCAACTGACGTTGCCTGCGTTCGCGCGCTGCGTGAATTTCAGTTTTAGCGTGCGTTCCGTACGTTCATGTCATAATCTGCCACTGTCAAGTCTAGCCGCTTCCGGAACGTTAGCATGCATGTGCGCCAAACGCGTTGCTACACACCACGCACTGCTGATCCTTAATTTGTCAAGTTCAAATCAAGGAGAGACGAAGAATGCTCCAGTGCTCATTTTTAGCTTCCTTTCAGTACGTCGCTCCATGTGGCGTATTCCACATCTGAAAGGGACAAGCATCCACTCTATCCCTCATGTCATGAGTCTTTCGTCTTTCACCATCGCAATACTGAGATCGGGTGCGCTCACTGCTTTATTGCTGGCGTCTGTTCGGTGCGGCTTGTGGTGCCTAAAGAACTTAGCCCTAGTGAACGCGGAACAGCACCTGAATACGTCAGATATAAAAATTAAATTATGGGGTTTTACGTGCCGAAACCACTTTCTGATTATGAGGCACGCTGTAGTGGGGGACTCCGGAAAGTTCGACCACCTGGGGTTCTTTAACGTGCAGCTAAATCTAAGTACACGGGTGTTCTAGCATTTCGCCCTCGTCGAAATGCGCTGACGTGCCGATCCCGCGACCTCCTGCCCAACACCACAGTACGTCAGATATATGCGGGCAGTGCACCTTCGTGTAATTTGTTTGATGTCGTCGGAATACGGTCAGAGAGACACGCTTGCGTCCACTTATTAAAAGAAGCCATTTGCGCATGCTTTGCAAACACCGAGTTTTTTTCTTGCTTTTTAAGAAACCGAATAGAAACCGAATAGAGCGGCGATGTCTCCGAATTGAATAGTTTCCAACAGTTTCGAATAGTCTTCAAATGCTAGGGTGGCTGTATTATCATTGCATATGGAGGATTGGACCCATCGATTGACCGGCTCATTGATTGATTGATTGATGGATTGATTGATTGATTGATTGATTGATTGATTTTAACGTGCCGAACCGACGTTTCGGCTATGAGAGACGAAATATACTGTGGTGCTGAGAGTTCACGGTTGTTGGCTGTGAACAGAGAGCCTTGCATCGGGTGCGGACACCTGATGGTTTCGGTATTAATTTCGATACGGTTCCTCTGAGTGGCACTATGTAAATTTAATTGCTTAGAACGCACATTCTCAGATAAAGCCAGGCATATTTGACGAATTTAGACTTCTCTAATCAGGAAGCCATTAAGGTAACTGTATCGTGAAGTACAACAGTGAAGTACTAGAGTGAAGGTAACTGTATCGTTAAGTACAAAACAGCGATTTCTTCGTCGTCCTTTTTCTCCCTGGTCTATGTATGCGCTGTAAGTGACGATTGATAACAAGAGTGCCGTTCGAAGATTGAAGCAGATAAGACAAAGCTTCTAGGATTTTATATTCCAAGTTCAACTGTGTAGAACTCTCATGATACTGTTTTGTGGCGAGCCTTGTGGAAGGTGACACCGGGTGTTTCCAAAACTAATTTTGGTTTCAGCTGTTGGCCAAAATGACAGCACTTGTATTCTGTTCCACCGGCGTTAGATGTGAGGGTTCGCCACACATGCGTCCGCCGACGTGCTACGCTGATACGCTTTCTCGTTGCCACAAATCACGATTGGGCCGAGGGCTTACACCTTATTTCAAATAAGCTTTTTTTTTAATTCTTAACGAGAATTATTCGGGACTAAAAAGAAATGTTCAAAATTTCGAATAGCGGATTTTGGATTCGAATACCAAATAGAGTTTCGGGACACGCGATTCGTTATTGCAACGTTCTGGATATTCGTAAACCCCGGCTAGCGTACAGCGAAGGGCGCGTACATCACACACCGTATGTCCAGCCTCGGGACTTCGGGCGCACCTTCCGGCGTCGCTTCCCTCGGAGCGCCTCCTACGTTTCTCTTAAGCCCAGACCACAGCCTCCTGTATAATTTATAGGAGGCTGTGGCCCAGACCACACGTACGCTTGCGAACGCGCGCAAGCTCGCGTTCACGCACCCACGCATGCGCAGGCGGTGCGGCATGGCTCATGCGCGTCGAAACGCGGCGTGATCTCGGGGAACAGCTCCTCTCTGTTATCGCGCGCGTGGGTTGCCTCGCGTCGGCGCGCCTGGCTACGGCGCGGAACATTCAACTCTCAGTGAAGCAGATTTATATATCATACAAGAAAGTGGTTCTTCTTTCCTTCTTGCGCTGATCTAACAGCTGTAAAAATATAGCTATTACGTTTATAGATATCGAAGCATTTTGAAACGCTGTCGATACCAAAGTACGAAGCGGCGCCTGCCAAGGCTTCTGTGAGTGAGCCCAGTGAGCGCGCGCTGTCGCGCGTCTTTGTGGATGAGGCGTGGCGGGCGCTAGGCGCGCGTCCGCAAGCGTACGTGTCGTTTGGGCTTTAGGGGTTACTCCTCGGCTCTGCAATTAGTGTAAGGTGTGAGTCATAACACACACTGGTATACCCACGCTCCAGGGGCGTAGCCAGGGGGGGGGGGGGGCTTATGGGGCTTCAGCCCCCCCCGAAATGTTTTCGTGCTGTCCATGCACCGCCGACCAAAGTGACTGCCGGCGCCGGAAATCCCTCTGGATTTTGTCTAGAATGTCTTTTTGACGCTCGAAAAGACATTTAACCGTAAAGATTGCGAACTCGGGCTGGATTTCGTGGCAACGCCCATACACCGGCAGTCACATAACGCCAAGCAGTCCCATCCGAGCACAAAGTTTCAACGGCGCTTTGACTGTGAGCGGGCTCGCCGCGGCATCTCACTGAGGCCACGGAATCTATGGAGCGCATGGATATCAATTGCGAAACTTTAAGGGTATAAATCTAATAAGCTCTTGATGTGAAACGTGCATTGACATTTCCAAAGTTGAGCTTTAAATTTTCAATTGCGGAACTTTGTGGGTTTAATGCTGTTTTAAACATTTGACGCCAAAGGTCCATTGACTTTTCTAAAGTCTTACATCGGAACATACAAAGAGACAAGCCAAATCAATACACTAGCAGACGGGTTGACAAAGCACGCAGCGAGGTCCAATGAGACGATGCGTTGGGGTGGGTCATTTGTGCCGTCATGTCACATAAAAAAATATCAACATTTTTTTTTTACCTACGCCAGAACATCCATGTCAAAACACTCAAGCCAGCCAAAGTAACTACGTTCTTATTTATTTTTCTACTTTGACTTTTATTCGCCGAGGACACATTGAGCCCCTTCAATTTTTTTTGTTCTCGCTACCCTACCAGCGGGCTACCAGAGCGAGCCAGAGCACATATGTTTTTTTCGTATGGCCCCGACCACCGCGCGGTGCACTTCGGTGGGCGTTCGGTTTGCTCTGGCCGAATGTATTTTCACCTGACAGAGTTTTGGAAGCTTTCTGGCTAGCAGACGAGAAAAAAAAAACAATGGTCGCTCGCCGCCATCACTGTGGGGACCCGAAGGATTGCACCGTGTTCCTTGAGCGGAACCTTTCCGGAAAGTCTTGTTTCGCCGGTGTAGGATACTGAGCAGTATGCGTATGGTTCTCAGTGGGCCAATCGTCTCATGTTTTCTTCGGTATTAATTCCGTAGCCCCATTAGGTGCCCGATGTAGGCATTCGATTCTGGCCAGCATAGTTTCCTATGCGTTCTTTTTTTCATTTCGGTGCCTCCACCCCACAGAAAAAAAAATACATTGTTGCGGCGCAGCGAATTGTCGCATGGTGAAAGTTCGATTTTGATACTTCTTTTTCGGAAAGTAATGGGCGACGGGACGCTTCAGTTTCCGGATACGTTTATTATATTATTGCGAAAGCAATTATATGGACACTCCAGGCGCATTCCTGCCGTCGCCGTCGCCCTCATGTTTCGTATAAAGTCCAAGGGTGATAAAATCGTGACCACGCGCTGCATGCAGTATGTGCGAGTGAAAGCGTAGGAGGGGAGGTGGAATGGGTGAGCCGACGATGGTGGCTCAGTCTTGTGTGCGCAAAGGAGAAAAGCGGGAAGCAAGCGCGCCACCTTCCGTCGCGCGCAATACATCGGGGGGAGTGGATGGAATGGGGGCGGAATCTAGGATTCTGTGAATCTATGATTATGCAACATGTTTATTTGCCTTGTTTGACGCGTTACATACAGTTACTTTTTCTTACATACATAGACTCATTGGAGACTTATACGTATACTTAAATATCTTGTTGCGAGGTTTTGTGTATACATGCAGTGAACTTTGTTTCCAGTGACACTTTTTTGTCCTTTATCAAGCCGTATTTTCGCATTTATATATCCCATTGTATCTGCATTTCATTGTATCTGCATTTCTAATGAAAGTGCGCCTACCCTAACCCCACAATAATGGTTCGGTTCATTATCTGCGAGGCATGCGCGTAGGAAAACGGCATGTCTCATTTACAAAAGTGACACGCAGGTGTGAAGATAACTGTTTTTTAATGCTCTCATACACTGGGTTGAATATGGTTGCGTCACATAATGGACACTTCAAAAGTTGAACAGCTCGGTGTCGCGAAGTTTTTGACAGCTAAAGGTGTTTCCAAAACAGAAATTAATCGCCGTATGGCTGCCGTTTACGTTGAAAACGGCATTTCATTGACCACTGTGAAGCGTTGGAGCAAACGGTTTGAAGGACGTTGTAAAGACATTCCAAGACCGGGCCAAAACCATCGTGCAATCAACCCCTACACAATTTCAAAGGTTCATGAGCTGATGAAACAAGAACGGAGGATAAGCATCGATGAACTGGCAGACCGCCTGAACATCAGTCACGGTTCGGTTCACGCCATAATTCATGAGCTTCTCGGTTATCGGCTCTTTGGTGCGCAATGGATCCCCATGATTTTGATCCATCGCGAGAAGACGGAGAAGTTTCGCGCTGCCTTGACTCATCTGATCGGGTATCACAATGAGGATGACGACTTCTTGTTTGCATTTGTGATCGGGGACGAACCTTGGTGCCACTACTACGAGCCTGAAACACGACGGCAAAGCTTACAGTGGAAACATTCGAATTTACCACGCCCAAAGAACGCAAAGACCATCATTTCCGCTGGAAAGGTGTTGTTGACCTTTTTTTCGGTCCTCAGGGTCCATTACTGATAGAATTTGCTAAATCTTGAGAGGCTATCAATTGTTTCCGATATTGTGAAACGCCAGAACGGCAGTGTGTCGCAATCAAGAACGAACAACGTGGAAAATTGACGAATGGGGTCATCTTGTTCCACGACAATGCTTGTCCCCACGTCTCTTATGTGGTTAATACAAAACTGGCAAAGTTCAAGTGAAAAACGCTGCAGCATCCGCCATACAGCTCAGACCTGTCACCTTGCGACTTCTACATTTTGGGGCAACCGAAAAAAGAGCTCAAGGGTACCAGATACAGACTTTTTGAAGCAGCAACCCAAGGAGTTTTATAAGACGGGAATCACGCGACTCGTTAGTCAATGGAACACATGTCTAAATTCTCATGAAGACTACTTTTAAATAAAGTACCCCGTTGTTGGCTCACATTCATTTGACTTGCCCTCGTATATCTTGCAGAATTCCTGCTTTTTATACGTGCCCTCTGTTGCGACTATGATTTCGGTGCCATTACTCACGATACACGACCGGTGACAGCTGCTCCTGCGTAATACATTAAAACAAATTACAGCGTCATTGAGATTTTTCACTGGCCATTGCATATATACAAGAATGTAAGCACGGTTCTTAAATGACAGTTTCGTTAACATATTTGTCCTCGGCTTGTTCAGTTCATTGCCATTTAATTTTTCATATCAGTGGCATGCACTGCTTTCCTGGTTTCGAACTGATATAGTTCTAAAGTTCGTGTGACCCGCCGTGGTTGCTCAGTGGCTATGGTGTTGGGCTGCTGAGCACGAGGTCGCGGGATCGAATCCCGGCCACGGCGGCCGCATTTCGATGGGGGCGAAATGCGAAAACACCCGTGTGCTTAGATTTAGGTGCATGTTAAAAAATCCCAGGTGGTCAAAATTTCCGGAGTCCTCCACTACGGCGTGCCTCATAATCAGAAAGTGGTTTTGGCACGTAAAATCCTAAATATTTTTATTATAGTTCGTGTGATATTTTCTTTACTTAAATAGACAAAAATATGGAAGCATTGATATCAATTATTATGGGCAAAATTTTTGGCACATACTAGTATATTCTTTTATGAAAAAATACATATTTTATTGTTTTGACTGTGCGTAGCGTTCAAGAATTCATTTGCAGCATCTTTGGAAATGACAATGCAGTTATTATTCATCGATTTGACCCCTTGACAAATTGTTTAAGAGGAAGCTTTAGCTCGGGCCCAATCCGACGTGGCCTATTCAAATACTTGTAAAACGCAGAAACGCTTTCCTTAGACAATCCTGCTAATCGCTTTTGTTGAAATTCGTTGCATTTGAGAGAGAAAGTTAAATCCTAGTTCTGTTGGAAACACAACTTCGATTTAGGGCTGAATTTTGCTTAAAAAATTTTGAAAAATTCGTAAGCTTGAAAAAATAGAGGCACGACGTTTACAAACTAATAGCTATGCATGAAGAACAGACATTGTGGTTCTGTAAACGGCATCTATTATAACAGTCAAAGCGGACAAGTTTGCTATGTCAATTTGTATCTTACGAGAATTGGTTACATTGTGTGCTAGGGTTCTGCACAAGCCGTATTTCCACAATACTAAATTTTTTTGAGATTCATGTTTAACATATCCATTTTGTCCGCTGTAGATGTGCTATTAGTTGCAATTTACAGAATTGCGATATCATTTTTCATTGTTGAGTCACGGAGTTTTAAACTTGATAGTTTCGTTATCTGAAAATTTTCGATTTGACCAACTTTTAATAAATAATTGACCGCCTAAATGAAAAATTCGAAACCAGTAGTCACTAGAATTAAACTTTTTCTTTTAAATGCAACAAACCTCCTCAAATTTGGTGAAGTGGTTGCAGGGAAAAACGAATTCCCCTTCTACATGTATTGAAATAGACGCACCCGAGCTAAAGCTTCCTCGAACAAAATTTCTGGCTGCGCCACTGGCCCCATATATAAATATAAATAAATAAATAAATAAATAAATATATATATATATATATATATATATATATATATATATATATATATATATATATATATATATATGTATATATATGTATATAAATATATGGGGCCAGTGGCGTAGCCCCGTCCCCCCGAACAAAATTTCTGGCTACGCCACTGCCACGCTCATACAACTATTCTCAATCACGAACGAACAGTTCCACTCCCTCTAGGTTAGGATTTCGCGCCGTCATGGAGCACGTCTTTTTAAGTAGGGATGTTCGAATAGTTCTCTGAATCGAATAGGAGTATTCGAGGAAAACGATCTCCGAATATCGAATTGAATATTTTTCTCATCAGGAAAACGAAAGGAAAAAAACGCAGAAAATAGTTTTGGGGAAATAACCGTCGGAAGCACTCGCAATTGATGTAGCCATCCTGCAATCGATACCTAGTCGAGCAGCGTTTCTGTGTGCGTAATTACTTGCGTAGCGAATTATTCCCTACAAACTTGCCTGCTTTCCAGGAAACCACTTGCACACACAGCTGAATCTCTAACACGCATTCTAGCTGTTTAATAACGAGTTAGCCCCAACTTGGCGCCCATAAAGGACGAAAAAAAAAAACACAAGGTGGCAGAAGGGAAATAGTCCACACCACTTGTCACTGCCGGACGCAGCGAACGCGTATGGATAGGGGGCGGAGGAGTCGAGCTTTTTGTTGGTGTCAGCAGTGTCAGAGCGACAGCTGCAACTTCAACCGCAACAAGTGGCCGAGCGACGGGCGGTCTTTGCGTGCGATCGACGCGCCGTGAATGCAGTGGCGCCCACATGTTGCCGACGGCCTCGACGGAGCCAGCCGGCGCATCATCAGAGTCGTCAAGTGTGCACTTGTCGACTCCTTCGGCGGCCGGGGAGGGCTTCTCACTTCCCGACCAGCAGAGCGCGGCCACCGAGTCCGGTTTTGATTTTAACAGCCGGACCGACGAACCGCCGAGAAGTGGCAGCAGTGTCGGGGGTGAGGGTAACGCGTTTTCGTTTCGAACATCCTGTGGGAACGACCTCTATGTAAACACCGCCGACACGAAACGGCGCATGCAAACAAAAGGAAAGCAGCTCGATCATCTCGCTTTCGACGTCGCCCCGTGGATGCGCCGGCGAGGGGTAGCGATGCTTCGAGTGACGTCACCGCTCACGATGAGGCCCCCGTCTCCCCCCTCCCGTGCACTACGACCGAGAACTGGTCCGTCCGGTTGCCGGTCCTGCTGCACGCCAATCTTTGGCGCGAAACGCGCGCAGTCGCGCGGGATGCGCGCAGGCGTCCTGCCTTCACGGTATCACGGCGGCCTACGTTCCGTTCAGACCAGTAAAATTTGGCATAGAAAACGGGCACCGCCATGGTATTCACCCCTCCGCATCTCTCTCTTGTGGAGGATGATGGCGTCATTAACTAAACCGCTGCAATTACCGTTTCACTCTTTGCTAGACTAGCTACGTGGGAGAAAGAAGAAAAAAAAGTTAAAAAAAAACGGAATCCCCGGCTGCGTAACTGATTCGCATTAATTTGGACACCTTAGCTTTTCCGCTACTCGGGAGTTAAAGAGACGGGACATAACAGGCAACACGGCGAAGAGAGTGGTCACGCAACACTGCTGCAATCAATTTATCTCTTTGGTGCCTTTGCTAAATTTTGTGCCATTGGTTTATGTTAACGTAGTAGCAGAATCACAAGCTTTTGAAAGTGTCGTCATGTTTCCCGTTTATGTCATCATGTTTCCCGTTATGGCATCAAGCTATCGTCAACAAGTGCCCTTTAGGTACGCCACCTAGCTGCCGATAAAAAGAGCGCGAAATGATCTACTTTTTATGTTTCCCCATTTTAAAGAAAATCGGCGGTATTTGAAGTTGTAATGTTTTTTTTTTTACTTGTAAACAGAACTAGACTTCACATATTAAAAAAAAATATACGTTTTATTTTTCAGTGAAATTGCTCTTGGGTCAAGATGGCGAGAGTTTCTCTTGAAAAAAGAAACAAAACAAATATAGCAAAGGTATACTCACATTTGAGTCCCCACTTGCTGCAGAACTTTCCTTTGCAGCCAAGATGCACGCCGAGAGCATCTAACACTTCCGGCCAGATGCTACGCAGCGAAGAGGCTGCACGGAACGATGCCGAGCGTACACCCCAGTGGTCAACTTCTATGCCACTCTTTTACGCTCGCAATAAACATTGAATAATATACCTTAAGGAATCAAGTGCCAATAAATAGTTCTATCAAATTCGCCGTTTTCTGTATCTTTACTTAGGCTACAGCGAGATTTAAATTATGGCTCGAAGGTAACCAAAACTTATCAAAATGCGACATTTTGCTGTTTGAGCCGCGCGCGTGCGCGTGTGTGTGCAGGCACGTAATTTCATCTGCGTTCTCACATTCGTGGCTCCTTTCGCACGACGCGCTAGAGAGAGATAATTGAGATGGAAAAGGGCAAGGAGGTTAACCAGAAAGGAAGCGTCTGGTTTGCTATCGTACTCCTGAAGTGGGAGGAAAGCGCATGCACGAGCGAAAGAAAGCGCGGTAGTGTTCGAATGGTTTCACCAAATAACTTCAACGTAGGAGACTCAGTAGCTATTTGACCGCCCCCCCCCCCCCCCTTCTTTTTTGTCAGTTGTGCAGACCGGCACTCCAGAATCGTCAGCTCCAAGAACGACCGGTCCCGAAGTCGGGCTGTAGTGTGGTCGCGATTGACTGTCGACGACTGCTGTGGCGAGTACAACGGCAAAATACGTTTTGCGTGGTTTTGTTGCTGCCGAAGTCGTAACAAGCTCTGCTGTCGGCTATTTCAGTGCTGCTAGCAAAAGTATTCGTAAATGCTACACCAAGCCAAACAACCGGCAAGAATAAATGTCTCGGTTCTGCCTAGCCCAGATGGGCGATAGAGAGAAGACTCCATGTGACGTATACGGACATGTTTGAAGCTTGCTGTGTTCCACATGGACTGTCTGGTAGCACGCAGGAGCATGCGATGTTTCGTTGCTGCGTGCATTTTTGACAGCGGGATGTGCTCCTGGACGACCTCTTCACGAGTAGGCCGGGCAGCTCGATCGAAATGTTCGTCGCTCATAAAGCCGCAGTTGCCTGGAAGCCACTGAAATGTCACCTCTGGCCCTTCGTCGGCGAGGTGACGGCGCTCTATAGTTTCAAGCGTTACATTGTAGTGTGATCCACGCCCTCAATCGGATAGCAAACGTTGTAATGCTGCTTTCGAAGTCACTGAAGATGCTTCATCTTACAGGTCGTTCCTCACGAATCACACGGTGTGCGCTACGAAAAGCAGCAAGCTCCGTATAGCTGCGACGTTTTCCGGTGAGACTATAACAGACCCGCCCTCTCTGGTCGAGCCGTCAGTGTAACTTGAAGATGGTCTTAGTGAGTCTCGCACAGAAGGAGTAGAGAGAGCTGCTTGAGCCGCTGGCGACAGGAATTCCGCCTTCGTCCGAATCCCAGGTACTGAAAATCGAACTTCTGGTCGAGCCAAACACCCAGTAGCTACTAGGAGTCTTTCAGCAGGCGTATAATAATTAGGGAGGCTCTCGTGACCCAAGCCGATACCTTCTAACATAAAAATTTCTGTGTGCTATGCACTGGAACGTTAGTTTAGTTAGCAATCAGTATCGCCTTTATTGGCTAGCAAAAGTAGCGTTTCAAGCAGTTATAACGATAGCAGTTTGACCATCCTTGGTTAACTTTATATGCTACCAAGTTGAGCCATCTCCCAAAATATGCATGAAAATATAATGTACTGAGAATTCTTATACAACAAGCCTGATCTTTGTTGGATTTTTGCATGAGCTGTCCAGTTTATTTTCAGAGGTTTGAGAAAAAGCCACGCAGTCGCTTACCTTTAGCCTTCTCTTGAAGGTTCATCTGCTTAAGTATAAATCCATCTGGTAACTCTATAGCATATACGTTGGTAGCTTATGCACTGGTACTGCACAGGTACTCATTGTCTGAGCAGAAGGGCCGAATAATGATCTTCCTTTCCTTTTTTTTTCTAGAGCGCAGCTCTTAGGTGCCCGTTTCTGCGGCGAGTGTTGTCGTCGGCGTATAACGGAGTGAACGAGCCCAGCGAAGGTTGAAAGAGCGAACGCAGAGCGCAGCGGGGGATGAAAGACGCGAGGAGGAAAGTGGAGAGGAGGGTGCAGCTTAACCATGAGGCGGAAAGCGGTGGAGGGTATGGCGAAAGCGTGAGAAGAAAAGCATAGTGCGGTGACGATGGCTACGAGAGGGCGCCAGAGTAGCACGCGTCGTCTGGGAGGTCTGCTGCGGCGGCTGCTGTGAATCGCGCCCACGTACGCGCCGCCTCTCACGATCTCCAGAATAGCGATTCAGTTGCGCGGGACTTCGCTCCGTTTGCAGCGTGCCGCACGAGACAGATTGTCCGCGCCAGCCAATATATCGCGAAATGAAAACACGTGTAGAGCTGCGCTCAAATTTCATATTGGGAAGTTTCGTAATCGTCGGTGAATTTTCTTCTTAAATTTACGCCTCACGGATATCTCAATCTGTCAGAGCGTTTAGCATTTCGCTCCCCGCTGAAACCCGATGTCAGAATAGTTGTGTGTGACAGTTTTGGTCGGAAACTAGCGAATTTATATTCAGCGGTGACATTGCACGCTTAGGCGTGAAATTTGGACCGGGTTATCCTATGTACGTATCTCTTGCTCTCGTGCCATAGAAAAGTACGCTGCTTTCTCTCTTGGCCATCGGTTTCTGTGCTTGTGTTTCGCTTAGCTTCAGGATGGTACTCGTTTGTTTGTAAATGTGTTCTTCGCTCGCGACAGGATATTGACCTACAAGCTTGTCTGCGCGCCAAATTGTTCTCGAAGCTATACTTTTTTGTAGCCTGGATACTTTTGCCATTGCCTCGACTTGCCCGAAAAAAACAATAATCATGGCAAACGCAAGAGTGCAAGTTGTAATTAGTATGTGCTCAATAACGGTGCCTCAGATGCACTGCCCTAGCCCCCCAGGATGTCCAGCGGAAGTCAAATAAATGAAGCAAACGTTCGTAACTATTTTTGTAAACGCTGCCCTCAAGACTCACGGTGGAGAATATATATGCCAATAATGGTCGTGCAACTTAATGGTCGTGAAGATGTATACGGACTGACGGTGTTCTGTTCCTGTGGGTTCCCAAACCGCATGTTAGTGGAGAAAGCAGGCGTATGGAACATTGATTTAAGACAGGGATATTAAGCAGAAGTAATCATAGGGGAAATTAACTGCACTTTTTAGTTGAAATGTGAAAACGTTATGATAAAGAGGACATTGAGCGCAATGCCGAAGATGTGGGTTCAGCTCCCACCGGTGGAAAGTTTCTTTCTAGTCCACTTTTATTTTCCTTTACCTTATCATTCATACATTTCAACAACAACAACAACAACAACAAATAAACACACACACAGACACACACACAGTTAATTGCCCCTATGCTTTCCTTAGCTTCATGTTCTGGTGGCTTTACGGAGTTGCGAAAAGCAAAAATGGAGCCCCTCGGTTCTCCTCCTCGCTCATTGCTTTAGCCAGAGAGATTTTATATTCAGCGCATCTATGTTTGCTCTAGGGTCATGGAATGCACCGTATAGCCTGCTTTTGTAAGTGTCACCGTGCATGAATGAGGCGCACAAGCATGTACTGATGCCATGAATAATTTCTCGAATTTTAACGCTAAATGTGCTTTTGCGCTGCAGTTAGATACATTATGTAAAAAAAGAAACTCGTTGAGCAACAGCGAAGCAAACACGAAATGCAGCCAGCGCGATCGTTGGATAAAATGAAATCCCCAGACTCCTGTGTTTCTTCGATTCCCATTGCCCAGTATTGCGATTAGCAGTTATTGAGCCACTGTACTCTTCGATAGTTTCGGAGCCTTTCACGCAATCTCGGGAAGCTTTGAAAGCACTCTAGTCTCCCGAATAACGCCTAAACGCCTAGGAACTCCTGGATAATCGTGCGACTCTCTGTATAGCATTCTGAAAAAGCGCGCAACTTGCTTTCAGCAACGGCTGCGCCCTGTGCCAGCCATTGGCAAGCACGGAAGGCATTCCAGACTCGCCAGGTTAGCGCGCCCTCCAGGATGCGGCACGCATTTACCGATTCGAGCCTTTACTACATGAGGCCACCTTTTCGTTTATCCCGTCCAGATTTGCTTCGCGAATCCCCGCATCTCGCAGAGTGCAGCACGTACGACGCGAAGGCAGAGCGGCGCGGCAGTGCACGTGCTCTCGATCAACGCTGCGCGAGACGAAACTGGCGGAAAGGTGTCGGCGTTTGTCAGCGCACAGAGCGAGCAGTGCTATCTGCCTACCATCGGGAAGCGCCCGGTAGCGTAGTGGCTAGAACGATGTGCCACAAAACAGCAAGGTTGTTTTATTCCATTTTAGGTACACTACGTGCGCGGATGCATATTTACGCTGTGCTTGCACCGAATCGCTACTAACGAAATGGAAGGATAAGGGGCCCATTTCCTAGCTCATAACCTCTGTTCGCAGTAAAAGAGACGCCAACGTCAGTATTCGAACCATCCGTGGAACCAGCTTGTTACTCCAGATTGTTTTTTTCAGATGAAGTAGAATTCGTGAGCAGGCAGGCGCATGCCAATGACGAACACATAAAGATGTATATGACTGCCCTTCTTCGGGTACTATACCATCCGTCTTGAACATTTTCAGTATTACCGAAGGTACAAGGGAAGAATGAGCGCCTGTTTCACCGCCTCTTGGCCGCGACCTGGTAACCGCGTCCCAATGATGCAAGTATAAGTGTTCGAAATAAGCTGTGAATAGACCCGTCAGGAGCGCATGAAAATGTAAAAGGTTGGGTTTAATTTCCCGAAACTGGGCACACTGGGTTATGAGGGACGCCTTAGTGGACAGCTTGCGGATTAACTTTGACCATTTGGGATTCCTTAAACTGCGCTGAAATATTAGTACGCGAACGTTATTTCATGAGAGCTTAATAGGATGCACAGATTGGCCGTTTTTCCGTTTTTCTATCCTTTTCCTTTTTTGAAATGTGGTTATAGCACCTTTAAGCGCAAAACTGCACCGTTGTGTAGGCGGACCTTTACAGTAGCCAGTCGAGACAAGTTGTTCATGCAGTCGATTGTGATATGCAGTCGGGTCGCAGAAATATTTTGCACAGGTGTTGCTTCCGCCGAGTCTCGTCCGGTGCCTGCGTCTGCGGCACCCGCTGGACGCGAGCTATCGCATATACCTCAGAGCGCACGTCACTTTCTCGTGGTCGCTGGTGCATGCTGCAAGGAGGCGCACATTGTCCGCCCTGTATACATCGTGTATAACAGGCGCTCACTTGCGATGGAACGCAGTTTCGACGCGGTAGCACCCTTTGTTGCATAGTCTTGAGAGCGTCTGCACACTGGGTACGTACAAATGAAAAAAAAAAAAGGCATTTTTCGATGCTCGGCACGAAGCCGCTGCTGGACGACCCTGTTGACGTCAGTGCGTTTTCCTCGCTCACTCTGTGGGCTATAGACGCATGCGGCGGCGCTGACGTGCGCTTCGAACACGTCACGCCTTGACGTCTCTGTGGCCGCCTAATGCGGACTCGGGGGTCAGCGTGTGCGGCGTACACTCGCCCGGAGAGCCGCACCAGCAGCAGGGAACGGAAGCGCGTCTATCGCGCCGCTCGGCGCGCTCATTTTGTGTTGGTTCTTCCTGCGGAGCCCCGTCGGTCGGAAGGGATGCTATCGGAGTCAGTCAGGCGGGCAGGCGCAGGGGCGAATCTCCCAGTCGGGCGCCCTTATCGGGGTTTTTTCTTCCCCCTCGCCTTCTCTCCCCCACCGCCTTCCTCGCCCCATCCGCCCGGCCTGGCTTCTAAATTATGTCTCGCGTGCCTTATCTAATCTGCTCTCAGCGGACTCGGTGCTCGTGCATATAGATTTAGATTGCAGCCTCCGCTTTTCGGGTTCTTTGGCTTCGCCTGACGGATCGTTATCTTCTTTTGGCCGCCCGTGCGTGCGCGTCCCGAGCCGAGCCCCGGTGTCCTCTATGGCTGCTGCTATCCGCCCCGCCAGGTTTATTCCCCGCCGGCTTTTCGTGCTACCCTGTTGTTCTTCTCGGCGCCCCTCTTTCTTTTATTCTCTCTCTCACGCACGCGTTTCCCTTCGCGCACGCCTGTCTCGCATTTTGGCATCATCTCTCGACCCTCTCAGACGGCGACGTCGCGGTGCCGATTTTATTTTCGCCCAAAGAGCGCGTACTGGTTTTGTTCGCTGTCGCATGTGCCGCTCGCTTATTTTTCTCTTGCGCGTTATGCGACCGGTTTCCCTCGGCTCCGACGCCGCCCCTTCCTCAGGCGGCCGTTCGCGCGGAGCTGCAACACGAAGTTTGGTAGTTTTTTTTTTCTTCTCTGATGGAATTTTGAGTCATACTTCCGTTGCAAGTGTTGTGTATGTTCTATCTCGTTTCCTCTGCAGGTGTGCCTGCCTGCTCATCCGTTTCATTTGAATTGCGCCGCCTTTAACGACAGCACTGTGCCACGTTTCACACGCCGCCATGCATGCTGTTTCCTCGCGTCTCGGTGCTGCGCGTTTCTCGGTTAACGCGCCGCACTGAAACCGCGAGCGACAAGCGAGGACGACACTTGGCGCCCGCGTGGGCGTGCAGTGCCAGCGTAGTCCTCGCAGTGTGTGTGTGTGCGCCGCTCATCGGCTTGTGCTGCGGGAAAAGTCGCCCTCTGCCAGCCCGAACGTCTCGGGCGTTACCATCGGGTAGGCGTGGTTGCGATATGTCCTTGTGATCGTGCTAGTATGAAAAAAAAAAGCGCTCCTGCAGTACTCTGTCTTTCTGTGGCCATTCCGCGTGTAAACACCCAGAGTTCAAAATGTTACTCTCTTCGTTGTGTTTTCAACAATGGCTTCTCATAAAATCTAAGAGCTGCCGATTACCTGGTGTGTAATATTTTTCCGGCACACATAAAACATTGTTGGCTAATTTTATTTCTAAAGACTTCCTTGCCGGGCGCAGAAAGGAAGCGGCATTCCTCCCGAGTCCTGACGTGACAGTCGGGAAACCAGACGTAGTAGTGACGTCGTGGCTGATGCATTCTGACTCCTGGTGCTCAACTCCGGGACTCATTTCGTATACCGTGAAGCCCCGTTCAACCAGGCTTGCATTTGTACCGCGTGTGGTTTGAAAACACGTCTGCGCGGCCACGGGACCCGTGTGTCAGAAAGGCACGCGGCGTGTGTATGACACGAATTCCACGCTGGAAGTTTTCCTGTGAAATTTTTTGTGCCCGCTTTGTTCGGAATAAGCCTGACAATTTTCCGGCTGGTGCTCCTTTCTGGATGCGGTTGATGCTGTCGATGGAGTTAGGCCTGCTGGGCGAGCCACTGACAGTGTTTGTCGCTCGACACAGCGCCTGCACGCATTAAGAGTCTCTGAAACCGTGTAACTGCACAATCCTCCTTTGTTTCATCTGCAAAATATTCGTGTAGGCGGAGAGAGGATGAGAGTTACTGTCGGAAAGGAAAAAAAACTCTGCAATTCACTAGCTACTAGAAAGCGTGTGAAGCAACTTGAGCGCGAAGACAAACAAAAAAAAAATTCGCAATAAAATATCCCAGGCACACTGTGTTCGACATATACGCTTTCTTTCACGTACACTATCAAAGCTATGCACACTCGGCAGCAAAATTTTAGAGATCACGGCATGAGCAAAAAATTTTAATTTCTTCTAGCGCAGCTTTGCATGCTGGAATTGCTTCAATATATTGCTTTGGTCGAACACGCACACTAGGCTGTGCCACTTCATTTCGGCTGGTATGTCAGGGTGCAGAAAAAAAATAATTTCGACGCTGTCGGTCCGAACTTTTTCTCACGAGTGTACATTACGAATACTATGTTAACGATATATGTACAAAATTAACACACACGTCGCGTGAACCATGACCTATCTCGTTCCAAAATTATGCCGTGTCGGGGCATTCATTGGTTGGAGACGCGTCCATCCTTTCTTCTGTGATATCTGAGCAACTGTTAACTGATTTCAGAAGTTTGCAGTCACTTTCAGGCTCATTAATTAAAGGTGTTTAATTCCTGGCATCATTTCGCATGGTGCGAACGACCTGGATGCATCTTTATTATGCACACGTAGCTCTTTTACCGTGCCGGCAACCGCGCCTCGGGGGAGGTGCGTTCCAGCGGCGGCTACTTGGACGCCACTCGATCCTTCGCCTCTGCACGCTTTCTCGTATCGGCTGTCCCGCATTCCTCAGCCGTCCGTGGGGTTGTCGTTCGGTCAGCTCTGTCAAAACGATGAAAACGAGCTCTTTTAAAACGTTCGTTTCGTTTCATGTCTCTCTCTCTTTCTCTTTTCTTTTTCGTTGAATGCTATAAACGCTCTAAACCAAGCGCCAGAGCGCCTGAAATAATTTACTAGAATAATTTTTCTACGAGCCACTTTTGGTTTCGCTGTGGACGCCTTATGACGTCATGATCCTCGCTCCGTTAGAATGAATGCTGCAGCACGCGAGCGTCGCCAGAATAAACACGGGCAACGCTCTCGCTCATTTAAATATATATATATATATATATATATATATATATATATATATATATATATATATATATATATATATATATATATATATATATATATATATATATCTTGTCATTGGCGGCGGCGCCATCCTTATATTCTTAAGGCGAAATTTTTTATGCGTGTGATGACGCGGCACAATTATGTCGATAACGCTACTAGGTACGTTACTTCTAGATAATTTTAAGTGTGAAATTTAAATATATTATGCTTCCCAACGTTCATAATTGCTATCCATTTAAGTGCGATGATTGTGTGATCTACAATTTGGAAAGTATGTGCGAGTGCATGATGTGTCAGCTTGGATTTTGCTCTCGACTTGTGTATACTGAGGGAATATGGATTAACCGAACTCCAAAAAACAACAAAACGAAACTGCGTGTTTCATGGGAACGTTGTTTGTTAATCTCCCAATTCCACTGGAATTGGTTCGCTTCGTCTAGCGCGCCGAACGAAACTGCAGGCTTTCGCTTGCATTGTTTGCGTACTTTTGTACCTTAGTAAATACAAAGTATTTACTAAGGTAATCGCAAATAGAATCAGGAACACCTTAGACTTCTGTCAACCAAAGGACCAGCAGGATTCCGCAAAGGCTACTCAACAATAGATCATATTCACACTATCAATCAAGTGATAGAGAAATGTGCAGAATATAACCAACCCTTATATATAGCTTTCATTGATTACGAGAAAGCGTTTGATTCTGTCGAAACCTCAGCAGTCATGGAGGCATTACGGAATCAGGGTGTAAACGAGCCGTATGTAAAAATACTGAAAGATATCTATAGCGGCTCCACAGCCACCGTAGTCCTCCATAAAGCAAGCAACAAAATCCCAATAAAGAAAGGCGTCAGGCAGGGAGATACGATATCTCCAATGCTATTCACAGCATGTTTACAGGAGGTATTCAGAGACCTGGATTGGGAAGAATTGGGGATAAAAGTTAATGGAGAGTACCTTAGTAACTTGCGATTCGCTGATGATATTGCCTTGCTTAGTAACTCAGGGGACCAATTGCAATGCATGCTCACTGACCTGGAGAGGCAAAGCAGAAGAGTGGGTCTAAAAATTAATCTGCAGAAAACTAAGGTAATGTTTAACAGTCTCGGAAGAGAGCAGCAATTTACAATAGGCAGCGAGGCACTGGAAGTCGTAAGGGAATACATCTACTTAGGGCAGGTAGTGACGGCGGATCCGGATCATGAGACGGAAATAATCAGAAGAATAAGAATGGGCTGGGGTGCGTTTGGCAGGCATTCTCAGATCATGAACAGCAGGTTGCCATTATCCCTCAAGAGAAAAGTATATAATAGCTGTGTCTTACCAGTACTCACTTACGGGGCAGAAACCTGGAGGCTTACGAAAAAGGTTCTATTCAAATTGAGGACGACGCAACGAGCTATGGAAAGAAGAATGATAGGTGTAACGTTAAGGGATAAGAAAAAAGCAGATTGGGTGAGGGAACAAACGCGAGTTAATGACATCTTAGTTGAAATCAAGAAAAAGAAATGGGCTTGGGCAGGACATGTAATGAGGAGGGAAGATAACCGATGGTCATTAAGGGTTACGGACTGGATCCCAAGGGAAGGGAAGCGTAGCAGGGGGCGGCAGAAGGTTAGGTGGGCGGATGAGATTAAGAAGTTTGCAGGGACGGCATGGCCACAATTAGTACATGACCGGGGTTGTTGGAGAAGTATGGGAGAGGCCTTTGCCCTGCAGTGGGCGTAACCAGGCTGATGATGATGATGATGATGTACCGACGCGTGCACTCGAAAGTGAGCGTGAGCCTGGGTTGTATACGTTGCAACAAGCATTCCTCGTGCGCGTTGGAAGGCGAGAATAAATGTGCGCGGTTTGACAGGCGGTGATCCGGTCTCGTTTCATTGCCCCTGCGAAGAGAAGTCGGCGCGAATGTGTGTTCGCTGGAATGCGTGGCCCTCTCCGGCAGCCGCACGGGCCCCGAGCTCCGCACGTGCGGCTAACCCAGATTCGAGGTCGCCATTCCCTGTGACGGACGCTGATGGACGGCCAGGTCGGCGGCTAGCTTGGTCCCCACCGGCATCTTTTATCCGTCACGCAGGCACGACTTGAGCGCCAGCCCGACGGGAGTAGGTCGGCCGGTGTATACGCTTGGTGTTTGTCTTCACAAATTTTGTCTCGGCTTTCGCCCGGCGTTGCGTATACGCGCGCCTCTCTTGTCTGCGACGCCCGGAGGCCGCGGTAAGCCGTTAGTATTTTTCGCCGCTCCGCGAGGCATCACGTGGCGCCAAGAAGTGCGTGATTTTTTTTCACCACGACGAAGCGGACGACTTTCCGGCTCAGCGTACCGCTGGCGCTGCTTAAGAAACTATGTAGCTTAACCTTTCTGCGGAAGAGCGCTTCAAGCCTCGGAGCTTCTCCACCCCTGCCTGCATAATATATACGTTCCATGTGCGGAAAGGGATAAAAATAACGGCTCCGTGAACACTGTGCCGTTTGTCCTTTGTTTTTCCATCCGCACGCTGGTCGCTATACTAGGCTGCACTGACGGTTACCTGGCCCACTGTGTTAAGCGTGATCTTCACCGAGCAATGTGTAGAGCAACGATACCGTATGCCGTGCGAGAGAGATTAAGAAATTTCCTAGGTATACTTGATTGTGGCGCGAAATACATTTCGTCAAAAAGGGACCGGAAAAAGACAGTGAAGCGCCATTAAGAAATCTATTCGCGCCTTTTGGCTGTAACCGAAACCAGAAGACTCTAAATGTCCAGAGCACTGTTTCCTCTTACAATTGCCCATAATGGCTGTGCCTGCAGGTCGCTCTCGCATCTCAGCGCCACCCTCTGACGAAAATGATCCATTGTTTAGGCATGTCCCATGGGTGACCTTCGCACGAGCATGCCGATTTTTATGCTCCCAAAGCTGCACCTCAACTATAGTAGGAGGGACGCCGTAGTTGGGAATCGACCTCAGTAATGGAACCTGGGGACTTCGCAGGCGGCACTGAGCCACTGCGGCGGTTACGTCACCACAGATACCGTGAAGCCAGAAATGGGTCCTCCAGATGTGGAAAATGAAGACAAGTCACAGACGGTGTGCACGATATTTACCGACGCAGCGTCTGATTGGGATGTCTTGACGTTTTTGGTGTGGCGCTGCTAAGCGCGAGGTCGCGGGATCAAATCGCGGTGATGGCGGCCGCGTTTCGATGACGCGAAATTAAAAAAACACCCGTGTAATTGGATTTAGGCGCGCGTTAAAGAGCCCCAGGTGGCCAAAATTAATCCGGAGCCCCCCCACTAAAGGCGTGCCTCATAACCAGATCGCGGTTCTGGCACGTAAAGCCCAATAATTTAATTTTAAGATTGTGTGACATTTCATGCATATAAATCGTCCTTTCTATGTCGATTTGAAAAAGATACAGAGAGAGCTTGATCTGAACGTGGTTTCGCAACGGTATAGGAAGTGACCCAGGCATAAGCGCAATGAGGCAGGGCTGACCTTAAAAGATTGAATGAGGCGATTGCGATCTGATAGCAAGCGAACAACGAATGCAATCTCTGGGGAATCGACAGAGGTTGCGCAGGCCTTAAATGGTCGACCTTCTCGTATGTGTATGGCATAATTATTTCATCACAGACTCTAGATGCCACACGTGCGGCCTTAACGGATGGCGGGGTCGCTGTGCGTGCCACTTTGGTGAGATTGTATCGGCGCTTATATCTTGGTATTTCGTCCTTGTTAATTGCTCTGCTGTCTGCGCGGCGAGGCACTGTGGTCTTAATTTCGTAGCTCCCTGCGCACTTTATGGCGCCACTTCAGCAGTCCTCGCGTAGTACAAGATTTGCGCTCCGTCCGCCAGTGGGCGAGCGCTCGGCGGTCACTTTGACGCAGTGGCACATCAGATAGGTCTGCCTCTGTCGCTGGACACTGTGTTTTCGCATCCAATTGCCATTGAATATAACGAGCGATGCATTAAAGAGCATGAGGTGTGGGCACGATGCAAAAAAAAAAAGCCCGAGGAGCCGATCGCAGAAGCGCTCGGCTGCTTCGTGCCGTGCGACTCGTTGCATCACGCACCGTATGCGTATCATATCAAAGATCGCAAACACGCATGCCGCGTGTGGCTCGGTCGACCGCTGCTATTCACGTCGCCGAGAAGAATGGGGAGGGTTCTACCTATGTATTGTCCATTATGTGTCCCCCTAAACCGCATCATACAGTGATACACAATCACAGTGATACTGTGATTGTGTCTAAGCGCCTTTCTTTCTTTATCTCTACTTTGTTATAACTTTACCTCCCCCTCCCCTCTTTCCCCAGTAAGGGTAGCAAACCAGATCTTCCCCTCTGGTTAACCTCCCTGCCTTTCCCCTGTCTCTCTCTCTCTCTCTCTCTCTCTCTCTCTCACCGACTATTGGTGGAGAGGAATTACGCTTCAAAAAAAGGATGTTAGACTATAGTGTGCAAACGGTGGAGACGGGGAGGGTGGGTGTGTCTCGCGGCACGTGGGCGTGATGTTAATCGTGCTAAAGGGGAGCTCTAATTATTATTATTATTATTATTATTTTGCCACACGGACGGTCGCGATTTCAAAATCGACATCTGGAAGCGATGGTTATCCGACACGCTGCGCTGTGTCGAAATAAATCCTTCCCTTTATTCTTTAATCACAGGTAACGAAACGAGAGGCCGCGGTTGGAAAGAGCCCCCGACATCTCTCGAATCAAATCAAACGAACCAGCTGCCATAAAATTTGTATGTGCTACCTTCACACATACTATCTGATTCACGATAACACTCACCTGTCTGAAGGTGACGTCCAGACCACTGTGTAATTATCGTATTTTCTAGAATGTGAGCGCCTTCTTTTTTTATTTTGTTTTCTCTTGCCCATGATGACCAAATTGGAGGAGAGTGCTCGGGGTAAATGAAAATGGTGCGGAGAGTATGAAGCGGAAGTAATATTCTAACGGAGAGACTGAAAACTAAGCAGTCTCAGTTCATTTCGACCCTTATAGAAAACATTTCATGTCTCAGTGCATTATTGCCTGCAAATTCCAGAAAATAAAGGATCACTAAGTTCAGTAACGATGTTATGCGAAATATCTCTACGTCTTCGTGCAGAGTGCATTATGGACGCGAATAACATCATGTTCCTATCCGTCTTTATTGCGTGCCAACTGAGAAAAAGTGGCGTCTTTGCTCCTTGAAACTGCGTGATATCTAAAAGAATGTATTTATTTAATCTTGCAAACGTCTTGCCAACATCTGCGCTTTGCGCTGTCCGCACCTTCCACGAGTATCTTAGCCCTTCGAGTGTGTCAGCACGTTTTAATAGCGTTAGTCAGTTGGTGGAATTACTTGTCATTTTAGTGGTCGCCGTCTGTAATAAAAAAAATAATCTGACAGCCTCTGGCATTGGCCCACTGCAGTGCATACTGGAGTGGCCCATCAGAGAGTCATGTACGTCGTCGAATAAGCAAGCCCAGTGGATCCCACTTATACATGAGATAATTAGTAGTTTCACTATAGTTTTGCAAAAATGTGCTGTTGCTGAATGCTTCGTATGGTGGCCACACAGAGTAAGACATCGTTTACTAAACAAGCAGTTACGTGGACTCATGTAACGGATAATGGTGGCACTGCATACAAAAGGTCATTTTTATTTATTTGAATGCAATCGGAAATCGGGAACAGTCGTAAGCGCGCCCGTAGGCGAGATTTCCAGCACTTGTCACACGTAGACATATGCTGTCTGTGTAATGCCGTCCCCCCTCGACTAATGGCAGTGTTCATTCGAATCCAGGCACATACGCTTTCATGACGGCAGCTCACTGCACAAAAGCTTAGCAGCTCACCACTATTTTGACAGTCCCGGGCATAGGCTCATGGCTTTTTTCGGCAATCCGTATATTAAGTTCACTTTACTAAAGATCCTAGGCCGAAAAAAAAAATTGTGCTATCTCGCGCAGGGCAAGAATTTGATGTTTCTATTTTCGAATGCTTGTTTTTTACTCAGAATTGCATACTACGATCGCGAACTTAGACAAGAATGGTCAGCGAAATTCAAGTAAACTCAAACCAATTTGAGCTAATCTATCCTAGGCGAACCGAACCAATCTGCCTGTGCGCTTCACGCTAAGCGCCGAAAAATACAGAAATCAAATGAACCCTACTTAATCTAAGCTAACCTAATTCAGCCGAGCCCCATCTTCGGAAAGTCTGTTCCTGCGTGATGATACCTTGCTTCGGTGGGCCATCGTCCGGATTAAGCGTGATGAGCCGGTGAGTCATTGATCTGGGTTATTAAGGTGGTGAGCTTTCGTCCAGGTGTGCCAGAAGTTCGTGGATTTCGCCCCTCAAGTTTTTCTCCAGGAGCATGAAAAGGTTGGTGAGCGTTTGTCCAGCCATCCCCTCGCTCTCGTCAACATATCGCAAAATCGCGTAATATTTTTGTCTCAGCTGCTGTACATATCAAAGCGAGGCCGCTCGTCGTCATGCCGCACCTAGCTGCGGCAAACGCAGCGGTGGCCACTGCGGTGCATCAGTCACGCCGTGACAGCCCGTCCGCCACCGTCACGGTTTCCGTCGCGCTTTCGGGCCGTCGTCCGCGGCAACAAGGTGGCTGCACCTGGCTTCTGCCGGCCTTCGGGCGCCCAGTTTCGTTTGGGTGGATTTCGGTCGCTCCTCCGGGGCGTTTTGCGGGGCCTCCCGCTGCTACCGAGTTCAGCCGCGTGCGTCAGGAGAGACCGCGCGTTCTTTCAAAGCCTCACTCGCGCCTAGAGCGGCGTGGACCGGTCTCGCGTCCGAATTCGCGCAACCGCTGCAAGTGTGCGCACGCGGCCGCTGCCATTCCGTGCACCTGGATGAGTGTATTTAGCTGTAGCGGCTCTGCCGCTATGGCGTTCCGGTGGCCGAGGCGTGTTTGACTCCCAAGTGCGGCCGTCTTCATTCATATATGGTCTTTGGGATGCAAAATGAGCCTCTGCAGTGTTTAACGTCCATACGAAACCGACACTGAAGCCTAGGAAAGCATAGGGGAAATTAACTCAGTGTGTGCGCGCGCGTGTACGTTCCTTTTTGTGTGTGTGGGGGGGGGGGGGAGGGAAGGGGGCTTAACGTTTACTTTAACGTTAACGTTTACCGTTAACGTTTACGGGTCAGGGCTAAATTTAGAATAAGCTTGACCTCCTTCATGAAAGGAAGGAGAAATAAAGCTGGACGGGAAGACAACTTTGCCGTCGGTGGGAGCTGAACCAACATGAGCCGGGCAGATGCTCTGTCCATTTCCTTGAGTATTAATACGTATGTGATGTCGCTTAAGCAACGTTTAAATGGCAACTCCGGCGATTTTTCGATGTCCACTGATCTTGATAATATTTTGAATATATGTTCTCTTTTTCACTTTGATTATCTTTGCCAAACTATAAGGCTGCAAGCCATTTAGTTATCCTGAAAATGAATTTTAAAGAATGGTTGCGTTCCCGACTCATGACTTTCTACTGGCCACCCTGTGTTTGTGACGTCAGAGACTATACCGCCACAGCCGCTGAAATAGTCGCTTAAATCGCCGCTCTCTAGTTTGGAAACTCAGTAAAAGCTCCCTGTGTCGTCGGGAGACATCATCAGCTTCGCTTCTTCGGTAAGCTTCGCTTATACAATCTACTACTAACACGATAAACCGGTCACGGGGACCCCTCCCGGAGTTGTACGCAAGGGCATTACGTCTTCCGACGCATATATAATAAAGACTATCATGCATCCGTTCATTGTGAACAAGGCACCCGTATTTGGCGCCGAAACGTCAATCTGTGGTTCTGAATTTTTTAAGTTGGCGAGTGTACGTTTATTCAGCCAATGTGTTCTATAGTTTCTTCACATCCGCAAGAATGGCACGCTGCACTATTGGCCATTCCCATGATGAATGGATAGGCGTTCGTAAATGGAACGCGCAACCCTATCCGATGCACTAAAGGTGTGTATGTGTGAATATTCACTATTAGCGCTCACGTTGCACAACTATTAAAATTAAATTCCAGGGTTTTACATGCCAAAACAACGATTTGATTATGACGCACGCCGTAGTGGGGGACTCCGAATTAATTTTGACCATCTGGACTTCCTTAACGTGCACCTAATGCACAGTTCACGGGTGCTTTTGCATTTCGCCCCCATCTAAATGCAGCCGCCATAGCCGGGATTCGATCCCGCGACCTCGGGCTTACCAGCGCAACGTGTTAAGAATGGCGAGCCGCTAAGCAAGATTGCCACCTTGCCACCCGATTACGACAAGGGGTGCAAGCCCTATTGCAAAAACCAGCGCCACTGGGACCCAGTGCGCCGGATTATGGGCCCAGTGCAGCGCGCTGGACGCTGGGGCGCTGGGAAGGCGCTGGGAAGGCGCGGCACTGGCTACTCGTGCGAAAAACAGCTCTAGCGCGTTAAATATGCGGTGCCTGGACACCGTATATATTTTTTTGAACACAGAAAGCAAGGAAGAGCGCTGTAGTGCAATATAAAAAAAGAAAAAAAAACGTAAAAAATAAAATTGCTCCGACAAGGATTCGAACGACCGACCTACTGATCCCAAATCCGTCACTTTACCATTACGCCACGCCACCACAGGGAAATTCGAGGATAATTTGACATGTCAAAGCCGAGAAGCAGTTTGTTTCGCAGAGCTACGTCTCGTACAGACATGGTTGATGCGCTATCGCCCAGCAACTAAAACTCACGCCTGTACCAGAAAGAAAAGGTTGCTGTCCGTATTCAGCAGTATCCTTGGAAGTGCCACACCATCGATTTTCACTTGCGATTGCAGTTTTAACTTCGAAAAAAAGTCCTAAATGAACCGCCGACCCGGGATGGTGTATGGCCTGTTACTGCCGATTTCGATAGCCATTTCTGGTTCTTCACGCAAAGGATATGCACCGTTTCCTTAGTACAGTGATGCCTTTCAGTCAAGACGCCTGGCTAGTCATAGATCTTCGTCAGAGAAGCGCGGACTAGTGCTGGGAGCCTTCGGCGATAGCACACATACCTGTGTTTGTGTGCTATCGCCGAAGTCTTCCCAGCACTAGTCCGCGCTTCTCTGACGAAGATCTATGACTAGCCAGGCGTCTTGACTGAAAGGCATCACTGTACTAAGGAAACGGTGCATATCCTTTGCGTGAAGAACCAGAAATGGCTATCGAAATCGGCAGTAACAGGCCATACAGCCATCCCGGGTCGGCGGTTCATTTAGGACTTTTTTTCGAAGTTAAAATAGCTATCGCAAGTGAAAATCGATGGTGTGGCACTTCCAAGCATGCTGCTGAATACGGACAGCAACCTTTTCTTTCTGGTACAGGCGTGAGTTTTAGTTGCTGGGCGATAGCGCATCAACCATGTCTGTACGAGACGTAGCTCTGCGAAACAAACTGCTTCTCGGCTTTGACATGGCAAATTATCCTCGAATTTCCCTGTGGTGGCGTGGCGTAGTTCTTGTACTACGCCACGCCACCACAGGGAAATTCGAGGATAATTTGTTTTTCAAGCAACTTGTATCGAGATTTGTTTTCTTCCGCGACCAAAGCGATGGGTTTCTGCGGACGGTAATCCAAGTGAGATTGCGCGACGCTTTGCCCGATTTTGTTGTATCGTCGCACGCAATCAAACCGATGGCACTAAAGGGCTATCTGCGTGAAGTTTCCATGGCGATACGTCTTCTAAACGCTCGTTTTTCGAAAGACTACTTGTTTGCAGTGTCACGAAAACAATTGTATAAGGATCTTGTTGAAGTGTTTATACCTACACCAGTGTATCGTTCTATGTATTACTTAGGGCCTGAACGAGATGTTTTCAAGCGAGTCAATAATATGCCTGTACGAGCTAACACAAAATCATTCTTTTTCAAACTGCATACCGGCACACTGCCTGTAAAGCCATGGCTAAGAAGCAAGGGCTTGTTTGTCCCATGGTCAGACAACTGTCTTATATGTAACAAGGAAGAAACTGTCGAACATATTTTTCTTGACTGCCACGATGCCCGCTTTCTTTGGGACATCCTGCAAAGAACATTAAAAAAGGAGCTTCCTATCACTGCGTTCGGAATAAGGTTTTTGCCATGTGCTGAACCTGACGGTGTGCCGGTGGACATGTTGATGCTATTGTGTATGCAAAGTGTGTGGCGAACTCGTATGGCTGTACGCAATGCTGATGTTGATGCAAGGCCAGCAATGTATTATTTTACCGAGAATGTTAATTATACAAGCGAAGTGTTGAAACTGCTAAGTGATCCGCCAAATTGGCTTTCAGTGTTGAACAGTTTGGCTTCGATGAAGCCATTTTAACATGACACGTCAGTCTTAGTAAAGACTAGACTTTTTAACATTCGGATTTATTTGACAATATTTGTATGTACTTGCCAAGCCGGTAATAAAGAAAAAAAAAAAAGTGGCGTGGCGTAGTGGTAAAGTGACGGACTTGGGATCAGTAGGTCGGTCGTTCGAATCCTTGTCGGAGCAATTTTATTTTTTACGTTTTTTTTTCTTTTTTTTATTGCACTACAGAGCTCTTCCTTGCTTTCTGTATTCAAAAAAATATATACGGTGTCCAGGCACCGCATATTTAACGCGCTAGAGCTGTTTTTCGCACGAGTAGCCAGTGCCGCGCCTTCCCAGCGCCCCAGCGTCCAGCGCGCTGCACTGGGCCCATAATCCGGCGCACTGGGTCCCAGTGGCGCTGGTTTTTGCAATAGGGAGACGCGCACCTCTCCCTCTCCGTCGCTGCAGCTGGGAGGCGTTCAAAGAAGCGGCCTTTGCGTTGGAATCCGCCGCCTTCCTCCAGCCCCTTCGACATTGTGACGGGACTAGTTCGGTGCGTGAACAATGATTCCGGAGTTCCCCAACGCGGAGCTGACTTGACACGCCTGGACAAGCTGCCGCGGGAACGACGTATTTTTGTGCTTCTCACGGTTCGGAGTGGCACGGAACAACGAGCGACCCTCGAGCGGCAACGATAGTTCCCGGAACGGCACCCGCCAACGCCGTCGTCGGGCATCAGAGCGCGGTTGCCTTTGTGTACGTAAACTGTTCTGCAGAGCAGCGGCGCGTTGGTGATGAGTAAACGAACAGTCGCCGCGTCGTAGGACCGGCGGATCGAGTGTATAAAAACTGTGGTTGTGCGAATGCTGAGGACACTTCTCTTGAGCAGTCATGTTAGACTGAGACACTTCTCTCATGCAGTCATGTTGGACTGTTACTCTTTTTCTCAAGCAGTCATGTTAGACTGATTTAATTTCTGTAAATAAACCCTTTTTCCTCGTTCTCGATGAGAAACAGTTCTTCACTTCATCAACGATCTCAGCGTAAATAAGTTGGACGACGGCATGGGCCAGCTACCTTCAAATTCATGCCGTACTCCAATCTTGGCAAAGGACCACGGACGATGGGATTGAGCCCCCAATCCTGACAACTGGCTGACAGCGGTGAGATGGACTTTGCGACATGGTGCTGTATCTGCGGTGAGTGCTTGGTTTTTGCTTTGACTCTCTAGGCTTCATTTTGTGGTTGTTCTGTTTAGAACAGTAGGGAAGCTAGATTGTTGTGTGTTAGCTAGGTTGTGTTTTACTAGCTAGATTTAGAGAGCAGAATCAAGGCAGTAAAGCAGCAGTCATGGAGTTAAGGACACTGCTGAGAGACGAGTTGTTGATTGTTGGTGAGGAACTGGGCCTAGATGTACGCAAGGAAATGCTCAAATCAGAATTATTGGAGCTAATTTCCAATCAGGCCAGTGAGCAAGATATTGAAATGGGATTGGAACTTCTCAAAAGGAGAGAGAAACGGGAAAAAGAAAGAGAAGAACGGGACAGAGAAAACCGAGAGAGAGAGGAACGCGATAAAGATCGCGAGTTTCAGTTAAGAAAAATGCAACTTGAACTTGAAAGCAAACGTTTGGAGTTGCCTCAAGGAAGTGAAGGCGCTCTGGGTCGATCAAGTGAGGCAGAATCGTACCGCATGGACAGGCTATTAAAGCCATTTGAGGTCGGGACCGACATAGGCTTGTTCCTAAGCAATTTTGAAAGGAATTGCGAGAAGATGAACTTCGGCCCGAGTACATGGCCACAGCGGTTGCTGTCTATGTTGCCGTGTGAGGCGGCGGAAGTAATCGCCAGACTGAGTGTGCAGGATGCTTATGATTATGCAAAAGTTAAGGCTAGTCTCCTGAAGAAATACCGCCTTTCAGCCGAAGCTTTTCGGCAAAGGTTTAGGAGCACAGGCAAGAAAGATAGCGAGGGCTATCCGGAGTTTGCATATAGCTTAAAGGCCAACCTAGTCGAGTGGCTTAAAAGCGCGGAAGCGTACGACAGCAGAGACATGATCATTGAATGCATGTGTCTAGAGCAGTTTTACAAAACCATCCCCCAAGCTGTGAAACTGTGGGTGCAAGACAGAGGTAATGTAAACACTGTGGAAAGGGCGGCTGAATTAGCCGAAGAGTACGCAACCCGTAGAAAGTTGAACGCCGAGGAGGGAAACTGGGACGGTCGAAATGGACCGCGGAAACCATTTCCGTTCAAAAAGGGTGCGCAAACTAGACGATCCGAGCCTGTAGACATGGCGGAAAAGCCCGCAGAAAAGAGCGAGGAGAAACTTAACGGAGAAACCGCACAAAAAGAACAGAAAAGAAAATTCGAATCTGTTAGACCAATTCGCTGTTACAAATGCCACAAACTGGGACATATAGCTGTAAACTGCGAGAAGTCTAGCGTAGTTTTTTCCTACGTGGAGGAAAAAGATGAGAATATGGAACTTTTAAGTCCATATCTCCACGACCTGCAAGTTAATGGAAAACCATGCCGAGTGCTAAGAGACAGTGCCGCCACGCTGGACATTGTCCATCCGTCTTACGTGATGGTAGATGACTTCACCGGAGAAGTAGCATGGATAAAACAGGTTGTAGAAGAACACAGCGTGTGTCTGCCCATGGCCAAAGTCAAAATCAGTGGACCATTCGGCGAACTAGAGACTGAGGCTGCAGTTTCCAAATTTTTGTCACTGCAGTATCCCTACATCTTTTCGAATCGCTCGAATCAGTTACTGCGTGACAGAGGGCTCAAACTGGGAGAGGGCATAGTACAGGCATTGACCCGAGGCCAAGCTCGTAAGATCGCGGCGCTTTCGGCTGAAAATGCTCAAGCTCCTCCAGCGGAAGCAGAAAAGGGGATAGCTTCAATACCCGAATCCGAGCTAGGCCCGAGGGACAAAAGAACAGTTGAGGAGAGCCTGCCAGCTGACCAGCTCAATGAGAGCGTAGCACTAGAGTGTCAGAGTTCTAGCCTGCAGGAAGAGCAAGCAGACGCGCTCACAAGCGAGACAGGGTCGTTATTATCACCGGCCTCAAAGAACTTCGATCAACTCTTACGCGTGGATAGAGAGTCACTGGCAGCTGAGCAAAAGAATGATGAGAGCTTAGCTAAATTACGTGACACAGCTAAAGAAGGCATTGCTAGGCGCAACGTAACGATACATGAGAGAGGAGGATTGTTGTATCGGCATTACAGAGATCGAAAGGGTAAGATTTTAGATCAGTTAGTCATACCTACTAAGTATAGGGAGGACCTTTTGAGTCTTTGTCATGGAAATGGGTGGTCCGGCCACCTAGGCATAAACAAATCAAAGGAAAGATTGCTTATGGAATACTACTGGCCTGGCTGTTTCAAAGATGTAGAAAACTTTGTAAGATCATGCGACGCCTGCCAGCGTTCTGGTAAACCAGGAGAGACTTGGAAAGCTCCACTGAAGGTAGTGCCCTTAATAACAGAGCCTTTCAGACGGCTTGTAATAGACACGGTAGGGCCTCTTCCAAAAACAAAATCAGGCTACAGGTACTTGTTTACCATGCTGTGTCCGGCTACCAAGTTTCCAGAAGCAATCCCTTTGAAAGAGCTCAGCTCCACCGAAGTAGTAGACGCGCTTTTGACAGTGTTTGCACGAGTTGGGTTTCCAGCCGAAATTCAGGCAGATCAAGGGTCAGTATTCACGAGCGCACTGACTTCCACATTCTTGCAAAAGTGCGGGGTAAAGTTAATACACAGTTCTGTCTATCACCCTCAGTCAAACAGTGTAGAGAGGTGGCATTCGGTGCTTAAGCGAGTTTTGCGTGCGCTCTGTTACGAGCACAAGGAGGACTGGGAGAACTGTCTGCCGGCAACTTTGTTTGCTTTGCGAACGGTTCCACATGAGGCGACAGGGTTCTCACCAGCAGAACTAGTGTATGGGAGGACACTCCGGTCTCCACTGAGAATGTTAAGAGAGATGTGGGAGGAAAGAGGGGAGAGTCCAACCGTGGTTGAATACGTGCTAAATTTACTGGAGCGACTAAGCGCAACCCAAGAACTAGTCAAAAGGAACACGGAAATAGCTCAAAGGAACGCCAAATTCTATTACGACAAGAATGCGAGGCTTCGTACGTTTAAAGTCGACTTAACGACGAAAGCGGAAAAGTGTAGGTTTGGTTGTTCGCAGGTTACTTATCTGGGTCATGTTGTCGGTCAGGACATGAGACGGCCGGCTGAGCTGAAAATAGCTACGATTGGAGAATTTTCTCAGCCGCGCCCGAAAACGGACCTTCGTTCATTTTTGGGACTTGTGGGGTACTATCAACGGTACATTCCGAATTACTCGCAGTTGGCAAGTCCATTAACAGACGCCCTCCGAAAGGGAGCACCGAGTAACGTACACTGGGATAAGGACAAAGAGAACGCTTTCCAAAGTTTGAAAACGCTATTGGTTTCTCGCCCTGTGCTTCGCGCGCCAGACTACACAAAGGAATTCATAGTTCAATGCGACGCAAGCGACAGAGGTATGGGCGTGGTACTTAGTCAGGTCGGCGACGATAACGAGGAGCATCCTATCCTCTACGCCAGCCGTAAACTAAATGTAAGAGAGGAAGCCTACAGTGCTTCAGAGAAGGAATGCGCTTGTTTGGTTTGGGCCGCCCAGAAGTTGTCGTGTTACTTGTACGGAGCGAAGTTCATCTTCGAGACTGACCACTGTACTCTGACGTGGCTCAATCAAATGTCACACAAAAACGGCCGCTTGCTCCGATGGAGCCTCACTCTCCAAGAGTACAACTTCTCCGTTAGATATAAGAAGGGAAAGTTGCATAGCAATGCGGATGGTTTGAGCAGGCTAATTTGAATTCTGCGTTTGGGGGTCCCGCCTAAATTTTAGGGTTACTAGTGTTAATTTTATTAAGCGAAGAAGATCCCCTCTCATTTGGCAGGATTCCCTCCATGATTGCTGAATGTGTCAGCAGGAATTTGCTTCAGAAATTTGCATAGCGAAATGCAGCATTTTTTTTTGTTTCTGCACTTATGTTGTTGTTGTTTTTTTGAAGCCTAGCGAGTCTAAAGTGATAGCCAATGCACGCCATCTCGGCGCAGAGCCGTGTTGTGGGGTTCATTTTGCAGTTGCCTGTCCTTGTTGGATGTTTTGGGGCGGTGACATCAATGCACAAGTGGTCGCTGCGAGCCAAGACATCAATCCCCCCCCTGACCAGCAGCCGTTCTCTTCCTGCCTAGCGGTTGTCAGCGCTAGACAGTCGAGATTTTTCGGGCCATGGAGGCGCTGTTAAGAATGGCGAGCCGCTAAGCAAGATTGCCACCTTGCCACCCGATTACGACAAGGGGTGCAAGACGCGCACCTCTCCCTCTCCGTCGCTGCAGCTGGGAGGCGTTCAAAGAAGCGGCCTTTGCGTTGGAATCCGCCGCCTTCCTCCAGCCCCTTCGACATTGTGACGGGACTAGTTCGGTGCGTGAACAATGATTCCGGAGTTCCCCAACGCGGAGCTGACTTGACACGCCTGGACAAGCTGCCGCGGGAACGACGTATTTTTGTGCTTCTCACGGTTCGGAGTGGCACGGAACAACGAGCGACCCTCGAGCGGCAACGATAGTTCCCGGAACGGCACCCGCCAACGCCGTCGTCGGGCATCAGAGCGCGGTTGCCTTTGTGTACGTAAACTGTTCTGCAGAGCAGCGGCGCGTTGGTGATGAGTAAACGAACAGTCGCCGCGTCGTAGGACCGGCGGATCGAGTGTATAAAAACTGTGGTTGTGCGAATGCTGAGGACACTTCTCTTGAGCAGTCATGTTAGACTGAGACACTTCTCTCATGCAGTCATGTTGGACTGTTACTCTTTTTCTCAAGCAGTCATGTTAGACTGATTTAATTTCTGTAAATAAACCCTTTTTCCTCGTTCTCGATGAGAAACAGTTCTTCACTTCATCAACGATCTCAGCGTAAATAAGTTGGACGACGGCATGGGCCAGCTACCTTCAAATTCATGCCGTACTCCAATCTTGGCAAAGGACCACGGACGATGGGATTGAGCCCCCAATCCTGACAAACGCCACAGCCACTACGCCACCACGGCGGGTGATGATGTGCGGTGTTTAGTGGCGCAAGGGCCAGATACGGCCAAATGCAAGTGGCGATGTCCTACGAATGGTTTGTCCTACCACGGCAGGTGCACAGCTGCTCGTGCAGGTTTCTCGAGGATAGACGATCGAACCTCGCGGCGGAATACGCGATTCCTGTCGGCTAGTTACTACGTACGCGCATCAGCTTGCTTATTTATTTATTTATCGCAATACCCACAGTACCCGTAGGCATTGTAGCGGGGGGGGGGAAGGAAACAAGAACCAATAAATAACGCAGTTCGCTAGTGGCACGACATGCGCGCACGTGATAAACGGCTGACGGCGGCATCATCGTGTGTGTGTGTGTGTGTGTGTGTGTGTGTGTGTGTGTGTGTGTGTGTGTGTGTGTGTGTGTGTGTGTGTGTGTGTTTGTGTGTGTGCCGTGCGGGAATCGATGAGGGGTCAATAGTAAGAGAGAAGAAGTGGGGGAGAAAGGAGAGAAAAAGCTGTCGGTTTGCTCAGGACTGTGTATGTTACCGCGTATGATGAGACGCCGAATTCCCGACGCTTTTCATTGGTAAATGTGCTGTTTGTCAGTGGCCAGGCGCCTTCGCTAATTACATGCCCAGTATCACAATTGCCTGGCATCTGTTCTACGAACAGTTCTATTCGTAAGTGCTCTTCTTGTGAAGACTGGTCCAGAGTTCTCCTCCAAAGCAGCTGATTGCGTTACGGGGTGGTCAGGGTGATAGCATGTATAACCGACGCAAGGCGGGACCCTTAACCGTCTGCACGTGCGCCTATTTGTTACCATTGGGCCGGTTCCTGCTGACGGCTTCTACTGTCGTCGGGAAAGCACCTTATGCGGGGCTTCCGCATTATTGATCACGCTTCGGGTTCTCATTTTGGCACACGCCGTGAAAGCCCTTTGCTTGTGCTCGGAAAGAAGTAAAACAAGGCGAAGCAAGTTGCTTGTTTCTCTTTTTCCTCGTCGTTTGTTTGCCCTTGACGCTCGAAAGGGCGGCAAGCGCGTAGCGGCGAGCCGCTAAGCTCGTACAGCACTGCCGCATACGTGCGTGGCTTATTAATCGCGAATCACAGAGAGTGACGGCAGCAGAGGCCGCTCCCAGGTGGGCGACCGTTCATCCTGCTCCGAGGCGTATGGCCCATGCGACCGCTATTACAGCTCGCCTAAAGGCGGGCTGCCGTGTGAACTAGCCGCCGCCGTACGGGCTGCAGCAAGCTGTGGAGGAGGGTGTGGGACTAAAAACGTCCCCAGAAAGTGGGCGATGGGGTGCGAAACCGGATAAAGGGGGAATTTGTGCCGGCTTGTGTGGCTTCCTCGGCGCAAGTGCGCCAGAGTGACCCGAACGCATGCCCTCAGCTCCGGGCGCCGCACGAAAGGGATTACACCGCCCGGCGGCTTGCTTTGCACGTTGGGCGGCCCACTCATGTAGAGCAGGAGCTCCGCATCCGGACTGTCTTTCTCCTCCAGCGAACCGCACGGTCGCCGTCAGTCTTCGTTTCACCCTTTGGTCTCACGCGTCGTTGTGACCTGACGTAGCATTGCGCAAATTTCCCCAGCGTCAGCGCGAGTTCTTCGTTGCAGCTCATTCTGAAAGAGACCAAACTAACTAAAATGTTGCCCAGTACCCGATTCTTTAAATGCGTAAGCATTTTTATACCTACCCAATGAGGAATCCCTCCCTCCATCCGTCCATCACGCAAGACGATCGCTTTCAAGATAGGGTCCGCAGCAGCGAGCGAATCGACCGTCGTGGTGCCTCTCGCTTCAAAGCGAACTAAGCAGCGAGAACACAGCGCACACGAAGCTATCAGCACTCGGCGCACTGTGTCCCACATCGCAGATCGCTTTCAAGATTGGGCCCGCGCGGTCGCGCCATACGCAGCCGCCGCAGGAGTACTGTTGATAATGTTTTTTTGCAGCTGAATAAGGCGCTATAAAGAGCGATAACGGCTTATAATGATCGGAACGTCATCAGCGCACCTGGCGCCGCCACCTGCAGTATTTTGCTTGCGTCATCAATTCACCTTGCGCCGCCGTCCGCAGCAGTTCTTGTCGCTTCAGCGCTGTCGTTTATACGGGTCGAATCAAGTTTCATAGCTTTGATACACTGGGCCCGCGTGGAAATGAGCAAGTGGCACAGTGCTTAAGCATACTTGGACAACTCCCAGAGGGGTTTCTTCGTTGACTTTTTTTTCATTTGTTTTCCTTCTGAAATCCTGTAAGCGCGGCTGAAGAGTGACAGGACGAGAGCTCGTTAAAAAGCCAGGGCGACAGTTGTCGTCGCATGCGGTGTGGTACGTCAGAGCACACGCCAATCGAGGAGAGTTAAACGCGCGTAGCGTTCTCTCAGTGTATACGTACGAATAGAAGTATAGTAGTAGCGTAGTAGCACGAATGGTGCTACTACGAAAGCTATATATTATAGTACGAATGGTACTATCATAGTACTATGATATTATATAGGCACAGCATAGCACTTCACTATGTGACCACAAGGTCCTTCATTTGAGGGGTAGAAAGGAAGTCTTGTGTTACATGTGCGTATTATGAAAGCTGTATAGAGCAGTATAAAGCTTGTTTAATATTTGGTAGGTCCATGGGATCGTACGATCGGTCATGCGCTGGGTGCTACAGAGCAGACGTTGCATTCGATTCTGAACGTAATTTTTTCGGTGCGGTGACAAGTTGAAATGCTTTACAGGTTATCTATACAGCGCGTGGCCTACACGGCACTGTGAAGCATGGCTCTGCGGCTCGGCCGGCCCGACGCGTCTTGCTTCACGCGCATTGCACTTCGTGTCAGCCACGGTTGGGGCCGTTTGGCTTTGTTCATTAGACCCCAGTTTTTTTCTGATACCTCTTGCGACAGTGCAATGGCATGCACTTCATGGGCAAGTATCGAAAATACGGAGGTGCGAAAAAGAACAAGTGGAACCGGTGATCCTGCTGCGTAAGGAACTCGCAGCAACGAAGGCCAGCCCGGGATAAATCTGTAGAGGTTACCTGGCGCGCCTCACGAACTAGAACGGCGTAAGAAATGGATCGCAGCTGTGAGGAGAGTAAAGTAAGTCAGCTTCTGTCATCATATTTGTGAGAAGGGTTTGTTTTGCAAATCGTGCTACATGTGCGCGTTTAGCAGCTTCTTTTGAGATGCCACCGGTCATGGCCGGGTCAGCTGCTCAACATTTAAAAGGCGCTTGTCACAAATGTGCTGATTTGACGACTGTTTACTGCAGCTTTAACGTTTGGTATGATCAGGATTACACTGGCGTGTGCGATGAGCAATATTTTAGGCCGACGAAGCTCATTTTATGCTGGCGAGCGCTAATTCATAAACGATACTCGTTTCGGTCGCTGGCGTCAGAGGCGCCGTTTCACAGGGTGCGATTTTTCTTGCGAATTTAAATTTGTGACATCGCATTGCAAAAGCAAAGCGCATATGCAAACTAAGGAATTCGCATGCGAAATCAGACATTGTGTGAACAACCAGACAAAGGGTGTAGTGAACCTCGATCATTGTACATGATGAAAAAGGAACATTCGCGCCATATAAATTCAAATAATCTCATATAATCATATAAATAAAGTCACATAAATCTCATATAAATTAAGATAAATCTCATTATTCAGCTGCAGATGGCACCGTGTGGGCCCCAAACGAATCAAAACCAGGATATGCTCTAAGCATTTCGTCAATGGAGAAACAAAGCACTATTGAAAGTCATCCTGACAACAACCCGAAGCTTTTTCCGGACGTTTACAAAGGCGCCCGGCCCGCTGAGTCTTCACCCGACGCCACGTTAGTCAATCGTCGTCAATGCTGACCGTAAATGTCAATAGAAAAAAAAACAAACAGAAAAACCAGAGCACCGCACAAAGACAGCGACCAGCCAGATACACTTATTCTTCTTCCTCCCCAACGCTTGCACCTTCATGAACATTTCTTTGTGCGCCTTCATGTACACAAAAAACGGCGAATCACGGATATATGGGCTGCTTTCAGCGACATGTGTATACATAGTTCAAATTTCGCGGTCTTTCCACCTTCTCAGTATCGCGCCGCTCGCCACAGGCGGCGCTGAGCTGCTGAACCGCTGCTGCTCAGTGGCGCCGCCTGTTCACTGGATGGGGCCTATAGTGAGTGTAAAGAAGCGTCTCTTCTTTTTCTCAATATCTCACCACTCAGGTGTTGACAGGTTTGAAAACAATTCAGATATATTTGCAAATGCGTCTCCAATATGCCAAGCCTAGAAAAGGAGCCGAGATAACTCGCCTCGAGGGTTTACCTTGTAAATGCAGCCGCAGAGACCGTAATCAAAACCTTTTTCCTTGCGCTTTCCAAACGCAGTCGCTGTGCCGCGGCGGGAGACCGTTGGCTTGCCGTGAACTTGCCAGCGGGGTGCGCTCCAAGAGCGGAATGTCTATAGTTTTTTGCCTGCGTACTCGTGTAACCGCAATCGTTTCATATGCATCGCTGTTCAGCATTAACGGACTGCAGTTTACTCAGGAGTAAGGATCGCAAAACCACCGTAATCCTGTGTGAACTTATAGTACGCTGTCGTGACGATGGCTGTGGCACTTCGCTGCACCCTTATCTTCATGTATATTGCAGTAACCCTGTGGTATACCTCGCGAACAAATCAGAGAACCCCGTTACACCGCTGCACCTGTGTCCACCAGCATGCGCGGCTGAATTCCATTTCGACCATCGCTTCGTGCCAGGAAAGAGACCCATAATACTTGTATTTGTAAAATGAATTCCTAGCCGCTGTCGTCGCCTGTAATTGCGCGCGTGCGATTGAAGTACTTGCGTCCGTACGTCGGTATAATTAGGCGACACTCACTACAACGGAGAGGTGCGAGTGAGGGCGGTCGTGAACCCGTGTGTGTCAACCTGAGCTGGCGTCTAGGATGCGTTCTTCGCTCCGCCTGTAGTCGTCGCCTTTCCAACGCTAACCAGGTTTTTAACTTCAGTTTCAACAGCAACTTTGATGAAATACACCAGCGTGTGATGACCGGTTCCCTGGAAATCACGACGTGCGTGTATTATATAGCGGTCTGCTATATATGGACAGTACGGTCCACTCTTAGAGGGAACAGGTGAGCGCGTGGCCGGCGGCCCGCGCGGGGCTAATTGGTGTAACGCGGCGCATGCGCATAAAGTCGCAAGGGCGGCGCAGCGCCCCACTTCGTCTGCTACTTCTCTGCCCCTGCGCTCGGCAAGCGTTGGAAAGAGCATCCGTTTTTCTGCGGTGCGATTTATCTAATACCTGTGTCACACGGGCACATTTGGAAGGCCTTCCAGTCAACGGCCTTCGAAACGCCACAACTCTATCGACTCAAAGGAGTTGTCGCGCTGCTACACGGCATTTTTGAAAGGCCGTTGAGAGGTTCAGGCGTTTCTCGCAAAATTTTGTGGCGCTGCGGCCCTTTATTTTCGTTTTCGTGTCAAAAAAAGTTAAACAACATTAAAAACGATTAAAAGCACTATAATTTCTCTTACGTTTGTTTATACACTACAAAAAAAATGTTTATACATTGCTATACATATATGTTTAGTTTTTAAGTTGTTGAGTAACGAAACTGCGGCAACGTTCGCTCCACTCGATGCGGCTGCCGTTCTAGTGTGTGTGCACATGTTTCTCTTCAAAGTGCGACCATAGAGAAAGAAATTGTGCGCCTTGCGCTTCGACTGCATTCTGGCTCTACCGCTATGGGTGACAGAGAGACAGAAGCTCAAGATGACAAGACTGCTATGATAACCTATATGGGTGCGATCATGCAGCTTGATGCCGAGATTGAGGCCGCAAAAGCGGAAGCCGACGCCATCGAGGAAGAGCTGCTGATCGTCAACAATTTGATGATGACGATAGACTCGGTGACCGAACAAAGCGTCAACAGAGATAGATGGTCGTTCTCTCGCCGGACGAGGTGGTTTGAGGAGACTGTGCCATTGCTTGGTGAGACGTTTTTCAAACGTGCATTCCGCGTAACGCCGGCGACTTTTCGCTACATCGTGGACGCCGTGAGACCGCTGCTCGAGCGTCAGAACACGAACATGCGTGAAGCCATCACCCTCGATAAACGTGTCGCGATTGGCTTGTACCGGTTGTGTTCTTCAGCTGAAGACCGTAGTGTCGCCGAATTGTTTGCTGTGGGACGCTCAACCGTCAACGTGGCCTACAGAGAGTTGTGCGAGGCTGTTATCCACACTATGGAGGCGGAGTGGATCAAGATGCCCACAGCTTCAAGCATGGCCGAGCACATTCGCGAGTTCACGGCCACGTTGGAATTCCCGCAAGCCATAGGAGCACTAGACGGGTGCCATTTCCCCGTTTCACCGCCCAGGGAGAGCGCCACCGACTATAGGAACTATAAAGGATGGTAAGTCGTACCTCTGATATGGTGTGCACTTTCATTACATCACCTACAGCTTCCAAGCTACGTCATATTTTTAGAGTACGGAGAATGGGTAAATACTACCAATCCGAATTAATGAGGTCTTTTTTTATGCAGGTACAGCATCATCCTCCTCGCACTGGTCGACCACAAGTATAGGTTCCGGTACATCAATGTGGGTTCTCCTGGCCGCTGCCACGATGCATATGTGTACCACCGCTCAAGACTAGCAGACGCAGTCAAGGGCCCCCTGTTCCGCCGACCACTAGCAACAATCAGTGGTACAGCTGTGCCACCCTTAATACTATGCGACCAAGCATTTCCACTCACTGTAAACCTGATCAAGCCATTCAGCCACAGGGCACAGTTAAGTGAAGAACAAAGGTTATTTAATTACAACCTTTCCAAAGCCCGACGGATTGTGGAGAATGCCTTTGGTAGGCTCAAGGCAAGATTTCGCTTTATCTTGAAAAGGATGGAGTGCAACATCGACAATGCCCGCCTTGTCATTCGTGCCTGCTGTGCTCTGAACAATGTGTGCGAACATTTTGGTGACACTGTGCTCCAACACTGGCTGGTCGAGGCTCAAAACAATGATGGCGGCCTCCGTCAGCCTGACCACAGCACAGATGCTGAGGAAGGCACAGGCAGTGATGTGAGAGCAGCTCTTGTCAGGCACTTCCAGCAGAGCTGAGAATTTTATGCTGAAGCTTTGAGGACGTTCATGCTTTGGTAGGTCAGTCATCATCAAATACTTGTGCACCTAGCAGAAGTTAATTTCTACTAAGCGCACAAGTATTCTTCTGTACTCAAAAGAGCGATTTAGCACACATTGAAGAAAGTATTTTGTACAAAACCCACAAGATCGGTGAAGTTGGGAATGGAAAATGAGGCATCCATACAATTGCAGCAAATTCATACAATGAAAACCCGTACACTCTTGACCAAACAGGTTTCCTTTGTAACAATCTGTTCCGATTGGGTGGATGCTGCATTTTCCATTTCCTACTTCATTACAGCAACTTTATTTGGAACTTCTTTCTAAATATTTTGACATGGAATTAAAAAACTTTTCTTGCATTTGCATGTGTCGCTCTCTTTGCTCGTACTCTCTCTGACGGCTCGCCACCAGCTGCTCCCTCAGCAGTTTGTGTTCAGCCAGTATCTGCTGCTTGAAGTCATCACCCGCCTTCCTCTTTGGACCCCGGCTTGTAGTAGCCACACTAGCAGGGGTGGCACTGTTGATGGCAGGGCTGGAGGAGGCCGGGCTGGAGGATGCCGGACTGGGAGAGGCTGGACTGCTGGAGGCCGGGCTGCACGTGGACGGGGAGTTCGGTCCTGGGCTGTCCAGAGGTCTGATGGGCGCACTATCCTCCCATTGCAGCCTGTTCTCATTGTCAACAGCATTTTCGCCGCCGTTTATCATCTCCATGATGACCTGCACAATGATTTAATGTTACTTGCATCTTTGATAACTTCAGAATGTTTTGAAAGATGACATTCCGTCATGGGTCTCAACACTCTGACGCAATAATACGCACACCGATGCATACTCTATTGTAAGTGTTGTAGTTAAACAGAGAACGCCAACAAAATGGGAACGCACCTCGCCTCTCTTTTATGTTATTGCAATGACTGGGTGCCAGCAAACAGCTATTATTTTTATGCGCTTATACTATCCTGATGACTGTACATGCATGGAAAAGTAGTACCTGCAACCAGCAGTATGAGCCACAATTTACGACAATGCAGCACTTTCATCCTACAAAGTAGCATGTAATGGAACAATTTGTGCACATTCAGTTACGTCATCGAGCAAGTGAATGGCTTCACAGATTATTCTACACTTACTGGAGGCTTTTAAAAAATGCTATACCTCTTCAACAGTAACCTGGCTCTCTTGAGCCCTTGATGGGTCGTTGGCCGGGAGTGTCCCCAGAAAACTGTGTATTCTCCAGAAATGCGTCCAAGGTATGGCGCCAGCGCCAGTCTTTTGATTTTTCAGCCAAAACCTGAAATGTTATAAAAGAGAAGGTTTGGTTAACTATAAAGATGCATGTGCGGGCACAGATACAAAAATGTACTGATCAAATTCGCCTAACCGAGGTATCGATAAGTGGAACAGGAACACCAGAGAGTCTTATTACGTTTTATTCGAACGTAACCAAATTGTTTTTTGAAATCCTCGTCACGTGACTATAATTTTCGCACAGTATGCTGCGGTGTAACTTTCCGCATCGGACCTCTGAAGTCACATTAGTCAATTACCTTGAGTTTAGACACTAACCAACTGCATCATGCACAAGCAATATTCTTGAAAAGTTATGCTCGTTCGAGGCCGAGTTTACGGCTCATTAAAAGTGTGATGGGGTGGCGGAACAAAAATTCCACGACAAATGAAATTTTGCAAAGATCCACCTGTTCATTTTTTTTTTCTCAATAAACACCTTTCTCTCTCACGGCCAAGCCCCTGCAAACGGTTAATCGTAAGGTGATCGGACAAATTTATGAAAGCCACTTACCGATAAGTCTGCGCAAGATTTTCAATCTTGTGGTGAACTTGCAGCCGAGTTCTTTCATAGCCCACCTGCTGCAGGGCCGCGGCGATATCGTCGTAAACGCCGCTATTTCTCTTCTGACGGCGTAGGTCCATAAGGCGATCCTCCCACAAATCTATGAGGAGCTCCGTTTCGCGCTCTCCCCATAGCTGCCGCGCTTGCGATGGCGCTACTTTTTTTTTCTTCTGCGGCTGGGCGCGCTCCATTTCAAACTCACACACACACGCAAAAAAATTCACTCGCCCGAGAAAACACTTCTGTGAGGTGAGGAAAAAAAAAGTTATACACTACCTATTACGTTAATGATAAAAAAAAAACTGCAAGATAAACTAAACACGCGGAACAGGAAAAGGAAGCAAGAAAGTACGCAGACAAAAACACACAATGCAGAGAGCAATATGGCGGCGATATGACGGTAGCTGGAGTAGAGGGAGAGTGTACTAGACAACATGGAGGAAGGAACACAAGCACGTCGCTGTTGTCGAGAGTATGTGCAGTTCGCACGTATAAAGTGGCAAAAAATACTTTATTGAATAATTAATAACACTCATATATTGTATATTTAGAGCATTTTGGTTTGATTTGTTCTTTTTAACCGTGAGTACGGGCACACTGTGAACGAGAGGGCACGTTAGCGCTATTTCCGTTTCCGTTTCTCAAAGGCCATCGAGATTTCAATAGAGTTGTAAGGTGCTCCGTTGACTCGATAGACTATTGACTCGGCGGCCTTCGAAACCGCCCGTGTAGCAGCTCGAACTTGATCTTTGAGTCAAATGACTATCGGTTGGAAGGCCTTCCAAACGCCCGTGTGACAGGGGTATAAGAATAAAAACAGGAACAGCGCAACACAGGACGGGCGAGTAAAGGGCACAGGACAGAGCGCTGTCCTGTGCCCTTTACTCGCTCGTTCTGTGTTGCGCTGTTCCTGTTTTTATTCTAAGCTGAACCAACCAGCCACATTGAACACACTGCTAACGATTTATCTAGTCGCCACTCTGCCTGCTGCTAGTCGGGTAGTTAACAAGAAGAAAAAAAATTGTTTTTTTTATTTGTTGCTGCAGCCTCTCGCCAGTATCAATTCGACTAAATCCTTGCTCACTGGAGCAACGTCCGCAGAAGCTCCGCAGTTCGGATATTTGCGATATCAATTGGACATGCAGTTTTATGAAAATTATTCTGTTACACCAACACGTGCGCGCAATGAACAAAAAATCACCGCCCAAGCACTCCCTAGAGATGGTAAACCTGCGAAGCTGAAACGTGCGGCCCCGGTGTTTATCACTGGGTTAATCCTGGCGGTTTATTAAACGACGGTTTGGCACGCTCTCGGATCCTCGGTACGCCGCTGCTGCTTGCGCTCGGCTGCACGAGCCTGTTCTTGTGCCCGGGCTGCAGCATAGGCACGGCGTAGACGAGCTCGTCCCCGGTTCTGCTTGCGGAGTTGCTGATCGAAAGCTGCTGCTCCTCAGGAGTACGTATGACGCGTGGCCTACCCATTTCGGAATCTGAGAGAAACTGCCGACCGTACGCTCGGCTGCGTCGAAGAGCAACGACGTCACCACTGGCGCAGCCAGTCGCGCGCCTCTTTTTTTTTCGCACATGCGCATTAGGTTGCGCCGTAGTTTTTGGCGTACGGACGACAGACGGACGGACAGACGAATCGGCTCGCCATATACAGATTTGCTGTAATAAGGTGTGCATAGAACGACACATGAAACTAAACGTATAGGAGTAAATTTATTCGTTATATTTTGTGACTCGGGGATATGGAGCCAGAACTAGCCACACGACTTTAGAAGGGTGCAAAGCTGGTCTTTTGGCCCACGACCATGCTCTGTAAAGCGCTAAAAAAGAACGCCGATGCGTGAAATGAAAATAAGAGCAAGCGCGCTGCTCTCAGCTGAGGAAATTCACACGAATAATGGTTATGAAGCAACTTATAACTGTGGAATCCTGCAAAAGTGATAGCGAAGGACGTCACTTCCGCAACCTTGTGTCCGTGCTCACCAATGAGCTAGTCACATGTTTTTCGCATACTGCTCGCAGCATCTGGCCACTTTTCGTAATAGACAAGGCAATTGAAGCCCGATGTAGCGGGCATACCACGCTTGCTCTTCCATCCATAAGATGCCCGCCCATTCAACAAGCGCAAGACAGGGTCGGTATCACTTGGTTCACACTGCGAGAAAAAAAGAAAGAAAGCCGGGAGCGCAAGCCAGCGCTTACTATCCCGCACCGAGCGCTGGGGCGGGGAAGTAGCATGCGACCCAGGGCACGCGCCGCCTTTATGAATCTATGCGCTAGCTCTGCGTTTCGAAATCGCGCCAGTAGTAAGCGCACCGCGGGCCTACGGCCACGCGCTCGCATGTTCCCTCTAAGAGTGGACCGTACTGTAAAATTGTAGTGGCGATATAACACTAGCTCTTTTTTGTATTATTATGCTTTCTTTCGTATCCGATCTATTTTTTTCTTTCTTTTTTCGATCTCATGTAAGAGGTTGCGCTTTTCCGCCTTTTCAGGTGGGTTTCTGGAAGATGCGGAAATTACTTGCATGAGCGATCGAAATGTTCAAGTAACTAACTACAAAGATTCGCTCATTATTTTTCTCATTATTCAGTTTAGGGCATATATTACAGTCCGAAATTGAAGCCCACCAGTAGAGGAGTCGGGTCTTCTTAACAGAAATCATATGACCAGCACCACTTTCGAGATATCCATCCCCAGAATCTGCTAAGTAATGCCTTGGTGTTCCAGTTGTGTTACCTGAGTCCCTGCCAAGTTACGTTTGCGGGGGCTATGGTTGTTGATCTTAAAATAAGACTACTGGTAATTAAGCCAAGAAAATCACAATGACAATGAGCTTTCTTTCTCCTTTTTTCTTAAACTTTAAAGCACACTGAACGTATTAACTTTGCGTTTTTAATAGTATTGATAATGCCAGAGGGGAAGGATGAGCGCGGAAAGAAAAATACAACACGACAAAACAACTTTCTTATGGCGCGTACGGTACTTTTCAACATCAATAAAAGAAACAGTAATAATGGCACACGTATCGATTTGCGGTTTAAGTTTCTTTGTTTGTTCGTTTGATTTCAGTGTGTGTTAACCTTATATGATGTGTCCTTCAACATGTATAAAATCAGTGAGCTGTTAAGCTGCTCAGCACGAGGTCAATCCAGACTGCGCGGACTTTTGAGAATTCCAGGTGGTCAAAAATTATCCGGAGCCCCCACAAGGAAGTGCCTCGTGATCAGATCAGAAGTACCACCTCCAACAATTATGCTATAGCTACACCCCCCCCTCGCCCAATCACACAAACATACGCTATTATGTACTGAGCAGAATATTGCCTTAAAATTTTTCGGTACTGTTAGCTTGCCACAATCTCGTTGCAGTCGCAACTCCTTGCGCAGCTGCATGTTCGCCAAGTACCGCCCGTGCAACACACGTAGTCGGTTTCACGCTTGCCTGGCTCTCATGCGCCATAACAGAGCCTATCGTTGCACCGCCGAAGAAAAAGGAGGCGACGAGAGGCGCTCGCAAATAGGGCCGATAAGCGAGGAGTCAGCGATAAGACAACCGGCAACCTGACAACGGGGCCGCTGCCACTAAGCGGTCCGATAGCGGGTCCGGTTCCGTGCGCCCGATAACGCCATCTGCAGCCGAGGACGCCGATAACGATAAGCTGCCGCCTCCTTGCTATCCTGCCAAGCCCGGAGGTCACTGGCGATAACGAGGCTTCTTTTTTATTTCTTATCGACGAGGCGTTGAAGCAAACTAACGCTCTTGCTGATAACGCGGAGGTTGCACTAAGGGAGGAGGTTATTTTCCTCCGCGGACTTGTTGTCGGTATCTTGACGGCAGAGGTTATCTCGGTCGTGCAGTCAGCTGGACCCAGTTTCTTTCGCTTTGGTCCACGTCGCGCCGTTTAATTGCACGTTCGCACTCTGTGCGGAGCCTAACTGGGTCACTCAAGTCGGCATGTGCTCAGGGGGCGCGGTGCCCGACTGTGGAGCAAGGACCGCGCACCAGGGCTCGTTTCGCGCCGGCGGTGAGCCCGCGTCCAGGAGCCATCAATTTCCTATGTTAGGCGAGCGTCACCCTGGAAGGCCAGAAAATGTTTGGACAGGTTTAATTTATGTTTGTCGTGTGGCGGCTACGAGTTCGAAACTGATGCTTTCCTCAAGCCAATTTAGCGTGCAGGCTCGAAGCCCTGTGTTGTCTCGCCAATACATTCTTGGGGGCAATTTTTGGAACACGCATTCGTCTGAGGAACGGTGCTTGAATAAAAATTGGGTCGAGCATACCGATTCAACAGCGGACGTGACTAGCTGCTTAACCACTCGTTCCACGCCTTACTTCTGGTACACATAGCGCTACTTTGGTGGCTTGAAAGCCAAACACCTTCAAATTGTGAATGTGAAATGATTTAGGGCTCGCTCAGAAACGAGAAAGAGCATTGGGGACGTATTCTTGGAAGATCACTTTCGGGGATACTATCGCCTTCGCGTGAGGTGTAGTGCTCAACCAGCCAATCAGCTCATCCGGTTTTGCTCAACCAGCCAGTAAGCAGCGCGCACTGAAAGTGATACCGCCGAAAGCGATCGTCCGAGAATACGTCCCCTGAAGAATGTGCCGACTCGAATGTCACGTAGTTCGTTCTTCGTGTTTTAAAGCGAATGGCTCTCCTTGGCTCTCTCGGCCGTTTTCGTTGCTGCTCGGTGGTCGATGGTCGGGCTCTGCAAGAAAAACGCTCCCTCTCTCTCGCGCGCCCTCTTGTTCGTTCCGGCTCTTCGCTTACATTGGTAATCATCGTCGATGGTTTCTGCCCAATTCTTACATCTTGCGACAATCATGACTTTTTTCATCCTGAAACAACAATAATGTTGACCATCTTGCTCGCATTTGACGAGTAGTGAAGAAAGACGTCCTTAATAGTCCGGCTTTTCCATTGTTTTTGTTCGTTCCGTGAAGTTACACACAAGGCGGCTGCGAAGCGCAGTCGTGTCCCTCGCCCTGGCTGAAACATTGAGGGGCATTAATGGGCGACTGGTCGCTCACAGTGATGACATTCGCGACTGAAAAACGGAGCCGCGTATTTTCGTATCAAAAAAGTTCAACGTACATACGTGTTTTATGCTATAGCGTTTTATTGTTTCAATAGCGACAGGGCCATTTCGATGTGTGTGGCTTCTTGATACTCTGATGATACTGCGATGATTTCCGTAGACTCAGCTTTCGCTGCCGGCCTTCCCTTACGTAATTTTTTCTGACACCTGCCATGTGAGTCGTGGACGCTGAGTACGTCTTTTTTTGCGAATCTTTGTAATTAGTTACATGAGCATTGTGATCTATAATTATAGGGATCTTCTTCGCAGCTTTCTCTACATAAACCCGCGTTAGCGCTGTCTGCGGCTTTCCATCGCCGAGGCGACCCTTCTTTATCACAAAGGATGGCCGAATGCTGGCCAATGAGGAAACGCTCTTACATGGGAGAAGTTTGCTGAATACGCCTCTGCCGTGACTAGTAAGCCAGGAACCCTTCGGTCATAGGGATGAGGACGTTCGAAAAAAGGAGCGGAAAAAAAAAGAAAGAAGAGGCTTATCTTCATCTCCCAGCAAGTAGCATATTCTAGTGAGAGCTCTTACTAGAATCGGCTACTTGCTGCAAGATGTAAATAAACCTTCTTTTTCTGCTCATTCTGTTCGGCTGTCCTCACTCCTGTGACTGGAGGGTTCCTGGCGAGTCAGGACAGCCCAGAGGGCAGGCAGAGCCTTGTTCATTGCCCAGTGGTTTTTGATTTCGATACACGCACAAATGTATATATGAAGAATAAAAGTGCTATCACTGCATATTTGACAAGCGCCATACGACATACCTAGGCCCGCATTACTAACGAATGTATTCCAATACTACTTCTTTTCGCGCTTCATCAGTAGTACCAATGGCGTTCCTATCACGCAATCATCGGTATCGGCTGGCCGTCAGTGGTGAATGATAAGGAAGGAATAAAATCGAACGAAAGGAACTTTTATAACCGGCTCTAGAAGCACTTCCTTAAGTGCTAAATATGGTTGGGAGAAAGAACCTCAAGGACGTATTGGTCTGATACCTCATAGCTTAAGCTGGGGTGAATCTGACCCACGAGTAGCTAAGGTCTTCATAGCTTTAGTGCAATACACATCCATTGTGAACTGAGCAGGAGTCAAGTCATGGATGAGTGAGTGGGTCTTTTCTCTTTTGCTTTATCAATCCTGCCCCCTTGTCACTTTCAGTTTTCCAGTTGTTGGTAGATTGATTCGTGATGATGATTGATTCGTCACAATGTTACGCTAAGACAATGAGATACACCGTATAGTGTAAGGCTCTAGATTAATTTTGATCCCGAGGCACCGCGATATTGTAGTGATGCCTCCCGCTCTATTTATATGGCGCTCTTTAACATTCGTTGTTCACGGTCGGCTGATCCCATCGCGGCCGGATTCGCGTCTCTCTTACGACTGACGAAGCATGAAACGAAATAGCATAGAAATAAAATCCTTGTGACGGATAGTAGGTGCATGCCTTAAGCCACGGTCGTTGTAGTGCCAAATAAGACTACGTTTCTCACCGTGCTACAACACGTCATACCCGAAGGCAGCAGTATACCTTTACAGTGATGCGTCCAGGTGGGATCCCTGTGGCCCCTTTGAGCTGAATTCGCCGAACGACAAGCATCACAGACGTGTGGCGCCTGTGGGAAGGAGAGCGTCTTCGTATGTCTGCGGTAGTGGTGAAGCTTTGTTCTTGAGTTGAACAACTTCACTCCCTACGTTAAGTCAGCGTTCGCTTGACGAAGTCACGCAGGTGCGAATAGACGGCCACGTTGTTCTCACGTTTCCAAGAACTGCAAGCTTCCGATTCATCGGGCGAACGGAACAAAGTTCCAGAACGCTGCAGCCTCACGTGCTTGCCGCCATTGGCGGCTATCTTCACGCTTGCCGTCTCTGCGGTTGTGCATGGACCGCTTCTCTCGTATCGACGCCGCTTTTTTGTATGCGTGTCTCAGTCTCCTCGGGATATCGTATGACTAGCGCGTCGAGGTTTTCGCCTTCTGGCTGTGGTGCGTAGACAGAGCGCTATCTGGATCTTGACGACTCCTTTCTTCTCTCTTCTTTTCTTCGAGAGTCCAGATAACTGCTTCGGGATTTTAGATGGGAATTTGACGATGCAATAGCGACGAAGCGGTGCACTGGTAGCACTTCTTTGAGATAAGGGTGCACGTCGTCCAGAGAGTCCCAAAACGAGTCTCTGTGGTCGAGACCGGACGCGACGAGGCATCGGGCACGCGCCGCTGTAGCCTCGGTAACTTTAGGAACCACTATACAAGCGTGCTGCTGTTCGTGTTTCTCACTCGGGCGACCGAGTGGCGCTGCAAACTACACAGTGAAGCAGCGCGCCGGCTAGGAACGCACGTGCGCTGCGCAGCTTCATTTTATTCTTTGAGATTAGGCTGACCGAGGTTACTATTAACCCTTCATGCACTAAATGGCCAGTTTTTTCCCCTTTTATTTTGCAGCAGTTGCTCTCTGATGTCGTGGTTTGTGGTATAGGGTGTCTTTTGAATTAAAGTAGAAAGAAGGCTAAGCGGAAGGATGACACGTTCGTTGTAGGTAGGGTCTACATAGCGAACTTGAACGTAGGCATAATAAGAATTCAGTCACGTACGGAGGATTCTCGAAACGAAAGCATTTTATGTCTCTTGCCCCACTCCGGGTGCCACGTTCTCAGTAGGAAAAACCTTGGGCGTTTAATTCCTGCATATCTTGAACAACTACAACGGATGGCGCATCACATTATTCCTCTCACGGCCATGTGCCGAAGTGCTGCTCAAGCAGCAGCACCTTACAGCGAGCCCGTATTCGGCGCTGAATATGATGTGTCGCGCAGGTCTATGACAAGGCGACAGCATCGCTTGTATATACAGCACAAAAGGAGAACGAAAACAAGTGCTACTAACACTGCAGCAGCAGTTCTTATTCTAGTCCTTTCCTTCATCCCCTCCTCCCCCCTCCTCTCTCTCTCTCTCTCTCTCTCTCTCTCTAGTACGATGGTGGCGAAATGCGAAAACGCCCGTGCACTTAGATTTAGGTGCACGTTAAAGAACCCCAGGTGGTCGAAATTTCCGGAGCCCCACCCCTACGGCGTGCCTCATAATTAGAAAGTGGTTTTGGCATGTAAAACCCCGTAATTTTTTTTTCACTCTAGTGACGCTTGCACGGCACCTACCCTTCACTCGCTATTACAAAATAGTGTTGCGGCTTACACATTCTTAAGCAAATGTACACCCTTTGGGGTGTATATTTGCCACACAACGATAGTCGTTATCTGTCTTGCTTGCGTTTCCTTCCTTGAAAACGCTGCGCTCGCTACTTTCCTGTCGACATTGCTCTGTCATGCTGATAACGGGCATGCCGTTCGTGACTTGGAAGTACCGGGCTCGCCGCGTTAAAAAAAGGAAATGCGGACAAGGCAGATGAGGATTATTGTTGTGTGGCAAAAGGATGTAATTTTGCATAAGAGTGCACTCTAACAAAATTTTACACCCTCTGGGTTGTATTTTGTCCCCAAACAATAATCGTCATCTGTCCTGCCCGCATTTCCTTTCTTTAACGCTGCGAGCCCGGCACTTCCTAGTCACGAACGACTTGCGCATTATCAGCTTGACACAGCATTCTCGACAGAAAAGTAGCGATCGCCGAGTTTTTCAAGGGAGGAAACGCAAGCAAGGCAGATTACGATTATTATTTGGGGACAAGATAAGCCCCAAAGGGTGTAAAGTTTCTTTAGAGTGTAGGGTGGCGTTAGGGCAAGAAATCCACCAAGCCCATCGACGAATACGTCAACTAGTATAAATGAAGGAAAAGGGGTTTATTGGCTTAGACAGCTCCAGTAACGGAAGCCCACTCTATAAAGGAGCAAGTTAAACGTCCGAGCTCACATCAGGACCCTTTGTCCTCTGCCTAGGCGAGTCGACTAGTGAATCTGAAGACTGTCTAGCAGCAAATCACAATCGTCGAATCCGTTGCGATACCACGCCTGTGCTATCGCAACGCTCCGCAGTAACGCGGCCTCCGAAGCCCGATGGTATGGAACATGCGGCAGGATAGCAACCTGCGAATCCAAAGTCGCCGTCGTTGTTCGGTAGCTTTTGATGCCCCCCCTCATCATTAGTTCAAGCTGTCAGGTAGTGGTGGGGCTAGTGGCATTTTGTGGACCCGTCAACAGTCGGTGTCCCCACTGCGTTGACGTCTCGATAGGCGGTGATGGATGGGTGGGAGTTTGCCTCGTGGCAAACGTCCAATTAACGCCTTTGTGGTGTTGAGACGTAAGGAACACCTCTCGGGGATCGTTCTAGTTGTGATGGCTGATGTCACACAGCAGCTCGCGGGTCTACCCCTCGCTTCGTTGTGTCCACCACCCTGAGAATACACAGGCGCGTACACACACACACACACACACACACACACACACACACACACACACACACACACACACACACACACACACACACACACTCTCTCTCTCTCTCTCTCTCTCTCTCTCTCTCTCTCGTCGGCATGCACGAGCGACACGCTTACCGGACGCTATGATCCCCGCATCGCTTTACAATATTCTACCACTCTCTCTGTGTCTCCTTTCTAGTCGGGGTCAGCTCTCGACAAGAGAGAAATAGGTTGCCTAACTCAATAACATCGCTAGCGATATTACTCTGAGTGCGTTGCTTAACGTCCCCGGCTCAGCCCGTCTGCTTTTTTATTCCGGCCAAATGGGACCATCTCATCCGTCTCCCGTTTGTTTCCGACATTTGCTTCAGCCATACAAGAGGGCAATGGTCGCTCTCGACTTTAATATCGCATCCTAGCTTTTGAATTGCCCATACTATGCACAAACATTCTTTTTCCGAGGTGCTAAACGCCTCTTCTCGCGCTGTCAGTTTTCGACTGAGGTACAACGCAGGATGCTCTTTTCCGTGTTCATTTAGTTGGGCAAGGACGACACCTAGACCACAGTTGCCGGCGTCACACCAGAGAATGCCTTCTCTGCAGAAGTCTGGCGAGACAAGCACAGGTCGCTCACGAGCTTCTCCTGTGGGCGTTGTGACTTCACTGGCTGCAGAGCCGCTCGTGAGTCAGAGACTGAGCATTTTGATCCGCAGTATGATCAGCTAGTTCGGTGGCTATAGGTCAAGTCCCGCACCTAGCGTGGCACAGATGGCACCTGCTCACTGACGGAAGCTAACACTAGTTGCAGATGATGTGGATGACAGAGCCATTCGTGCAGATGTAACAGTGAGCACTGCAGCGGTTGTTAGTGTGAACAAGAGCAGATGTATTATTGATGGCCCACTAATACTTCTTTCACTCTTGAACACAGGTACGGGGTGGCGATAGGCCAAGAAGGGAGTTGCCACGCTGATTCTGTCCGCAGATAAGGAATCTCGATGGGAGTATGTTGCGTACCTCAGGACTGCGCAGCTGCAGTCTAGTGACTGGCCTGGCACTCGCAGCAGAACGCACGCGAGCTCGAAGAAGCTCTGGTATTCTCAGTTGTCGCAATAAAGTGAGAGCAACTGAAGGTGGCAGCGTCGCGCCACAAAGTGCGTTGTGAACAACGTGGAGATAAAAGCATAACTCCACGTTTTGGCTTGAATGCGAGCGGTTTGATAAGCACAGCGTTACTTCTGCCAGTATACGTATACACAGTTTTAAAAAAAGGGCGGTCTCGCAATTTCCAATCTGCGCTTCCTCAGTGTGAAGAAAAATGCATCACGGGAACTGTTAACTGGAACAGCAGTGCATTTCACGGCACATTTGAGTCCACATTATTCGAAACTGGTGCTATGCACAGAGCTTATATCGCAAAAGCTTATGCCTTGAGTACTGACTCACTCCATTGTACAAGAGCAGAATGTATTGATGGCCCAGTAATACTTCTTTCACTCTTGAACACAGGTACGGGGTGGCGATAGGCCAAGAAGGGAGTTGCCAAGTACAATGTGTCTCACAGTGAACATATTAAAAAAAATATTAGTGTATCTATTATTCATAATTGTATTGGCCATTTATCACGCAGTTATGTCCGAGACTGTTTGAAGTTTGGTCAGCGAGAATTTTCATCTTGACTTGATTCCCCAATTTTTCACAAATGTTGTCACAGAAACACACGGTCTAATCATCATACGTAAAACTTTGAGAATAGCAGAAATAGCTCGACCGGCCAAAACCTGCTACAGCTGCGTCTGTTTTTGCTGTGCCAATTAGTTGATTGATTTGGTATTATAACGTAAATGTTGACGGTGCCTGTCAGTCTTACCTCTTTCGAAATCCGATCACTTTCTCCGGTCTTGATTTGTGCTGGCGGGATGCAATTGAAGAGGGGGGCGCCAACTCTTTAAGTCTTTTCCTTCGTTATTCATACACCGGAATTGATTTCGTTTGGGCCCGTACCCACATCCTTAGCATCATTACGGCTTCAAAAGCGCCGCGCCTGCGCCATACATTTTTGCGCTCAAGTGGCAGAGGTCGCCGTCGCGTAGTAAATCAAAGCGCTCGAGCCACAGATGCAGATGATACGGAATTAATGATCGATGGCAAGATCTGAAGTGCGAAGCGAGGCGAGGCTATTGGAACCTGTTTCGTTCAGGTCTTCAAATGCGCCGTTATATTAATTAGTAGCTGCAGGTTACAGACGGCGATAGAGCGTTGCCAAATCGGGGGCAGGTCTCACAGGGCCGCCCAGAGGCCGTTGAACGCTCGGACACCGCGGCCGCATAGCCCACTGGGACGCGAAAGAGGGTCCTCGCCCGCGGCGCTCGTGCGGCCGATGTGCATCGCGGTCCCCGCCCTGCGCGAGACCTTTCGGGCCCGCGGTCGCCACAAGTTCAACCGACTGCCTCGATGGCGCGATACGACGACCAACGCGATTGCACAACCACGTCGACCGACAGGGCGGGAAGCTCGACGGGGATCGCAAGATAGCGGGTCCGATATCTTTATGATAGATTGCCTCGACACCTCGTATCACTGAGCGTCTTTTGGCATCTCCGCCTGGTCTCGAGCGCCTGTCTCTCGCGGCCTCGGCGTGGAAGCGGTCGTGCACGCGTCTTTGCTGACGTTTCGACAGTGCACGTGCTGGGCGCCACGCACGTCGGCGAATGACGGCGTGCAAAAACAAAAGGGCGGCCACGATCGATTGCAGAATCGCCGACGCGCTGGTCGAGGAACAAAATAAACTGATCTCGTAGTATGCCTGCCTATACGAGAGAATTGTTAGTGTCGCTCGAGGGGGTAGGGTGTATACTAGACAGAGGAAGCGAACAAAGTGTATACCACCTGTACCGAGTTTGTTTGTTTAATTGCGTGTAGCGCATAGCGCCAGTCGGCCTCTTGTGGTGGATTGCCTGAAGAACCGGACACTATTTGCAAGACTAATCGCGATGTCCATGCTGCAATGATGGTGTACCCACTAGGATTTTAAAAGACAATATTGACATTCTCTGCAGTCCCGTATGACACGTATTCAATCTGGCGTTTGCTTCCAGCACGTATCCAGATATAAGTCGTTCCCGCCCGTATACAAGTCCGGAGATTCGAATCAATCAGAGAAGGATAGACAAATTTCTGTTCTGAGTGTGATAAACAGTTTTGAAAAAACAAATTGCCAAGAGATTGAAGCGATTTCTAAACGAAAACAATGTAATTTGTCTGCAGCAGCATGGCTTTCTTCTGTCCAGATCGACATCTGCTGCAGTCTCAACACTTTCGCAACTAATAAATTCTGCGCTTCATAAAAATAAACTACTTATAGGAATATATGTGGATATAAAAGGTTCATTTGATACCGTTTCTCACTCTATTAGCGGCGAGAATTAGGAGTGGCGCCCTCTCGTGAGTGACGTCACGGCCAGGACGCCGCTCGCTCCGGCTCGCTCGGCTGCCGCGCGCGCCCGTTCCCTTCGTGTATGCTTGGGGTATGGGTGGCTCGAGCCGTACGTATTGAAGAATACGTCGGCTTCTTTCAGCTGCCATACCTTAACCACAGTTTCTTCTTCAAAGGCGTGTGAGTCGAGAAACTTTGCGGCTCGGATATCGCAAGCTAAGTAGCGTTAAAGGGGTCCACTAGGTTTTGTAATGCATATATGCGCCGTGTCTATCGGTAAATTTTGACTAAAAAAGGAATATCTGCAAATTCAACGCGCGAAGTTGTGTATGATGCTTCGCTAAACACTTAACATTCCATTAGTATTTAGCTATGAGAGGCATTGCATTTTACGTGGAAGAAAAATTTGGTAATTGGCGTCAACATGTTATCCAATGTTAGAAAGACACTGCCCAGCGAAGCTGTCATCATGATTCCTATTACTCTGGTGTGTTGTTCTATTCAAATATGGCCATTCATTAATGCGTAAAAAAATAGTTAGACACGCATTTCTTATGAAAAAGTTTGCTGCTACTTTCATCCCCCTCTGAAACAGGCCTCCAAAAAAACGAATTGCTCATGGCTGCTAAGACGACGGCGCGTCATGTAGAGTATTTACATAGTTAATTCACAAACACCATAGTAGCAATCACCTGAGAGAAAAGTTTCGTTGTTAAGATCGAGAGCCACTCAATTGAAAGTGATGAAACGTTTCATAGTGGCCCTCAGTAGCCTTTATCGACAATATGGCAAACCTCTGATCACGTAACGGTAGCAATCGACTGTCCGTATGGCGAGGCACGCTATGTTCGCGAAACCCATCAGTTCACTACAACTTCGAATTAAAACCATAAAGCATTTTTTTTACAGCGTCAAATGGAATGGCTAAAGTATTCTCGAGCTACTACACCGCAGCTTAGATTGCCTACAAAAGGAAAATTCAACCACCTTCTGTCTCACGATGTCTCGATCCAGCGTTATTTAATTATACAAACGGATAACAATTCGCTTCGTCTGTACATAAAAGAGAACCTTGCAGGCTAAATTAAGTTTGCTCCAATCCAATCGCAAACATTCATAAAGAAAGCACCACAAGCCTTGCATATACTTTCACTTGATTTCTGACCCTCCACCGGGGGAATTTCGATATCTTGAATATGTCCCATACTACTAGTCATTGACGCTTCGACGTCTTTCTGGCTGCACCTACGCGGTCCAGCAGGCATGCTTCATTAAAAAAATTGGGCCGAGCAGCCTGTGTCAGTTCGCCAAACAGATTCGTCATGTATATTCCTCAAGCAACAAGCACCAGTAAATTTCTCAAGTGAGTTTGATTTGATTTGATTTATTGATTTCCATTTACACACGCACATGTACAAAGGAGTGGTAAATGGAGGTGGATGAGGGAAAAAAGCCGCACAGACGCGGCTTGAGGTAGCCTCACCCCCTTAGGTACAATATGGCTGCATGAGGTAACACATCAAGCGCCAGATAAATTACATTTATATAGTGACCATAAAACATTGCAGTTATACAATATATGAAAGAACAGTAAAATATTTCCACAATAACAATGCAAAACACACTGCGGCATTGAAATAAATAAATGATATACACTAGGGAACATAGACAAAAGAAGAGGAACGTAACATACATTATTAATCATTAACAAACGCGCTCTAAAGAGGTGAGTTGAACGTGTAGCACGGTAAAGGGAATATATATTGGTACATTCCTATTTGTACTCTGTAAATAGCTGTAAGCCTTCATTAACTTTACTTCAAGTTTCCGCCGCTTAAAAAAAAATAAACACGTGAAGAACCGCCTAATGTTGACAAGCAGGTAAAGAAGCAAGTGAGGCGTGTAGAATCTAAGCTCCAGTATTAGTTAAGTCCCCGTGCTACTGCCGAGCGTTTCTGTGAGGAAATGCAAAAATTCGATATTATACCATGAACTACTCGTCGTGAGCAAACATGTTTTAGCGGAATAAAATCAACGTAACTGCTGTAGAAGTCGTATATAGCCAGCTTTGTGACATACTTGTTGCACCGCGGCAGGTATGGTATCATAACTGGATTCCTATAGGCTATGCTTTTGCGATTGTCTATCCGCGTATGAAAAACCCGCAATGGGCTGGTCTGCGTCGCTTCGGCTGGCACTGTAGCGTTGCCTTCGAGAGCTGCATTGTTGTATAAGAATTAGCTCTTTGAATAAATGTTCGCAAAGGAAGACGTCGTAAATATATATTTGAGACGACCACCATAAGTATACAAGCAGAGAGAACGAGGGCGAACAAACGAAAACACCGCAGAAAGCGCCCGGACAACGCCCGAACTGTAGCAGACGACAGGCGCGAGTCCGTGCCCTGACGTCACGCGAGCGGCGCTCGCAGCGCCGCTCGTGTTCGTTCTCGGGGCTAATACTATTACAAAAACGGGATAGTTATGGTATTACAAATAACTCCCTCCAATTTTTTTCCAGCTATTTATTCTTACGGAAACAAATGGACATTTTAATGACCTGCCTAATGCTGTTCAGAACTCAAACGTTCTAATCTATGCAGATGACACAGCTTTTTTATTTACAGGAGACACTCTTTGCATTACAAACAGATGTGATAGCCGAGTTATGAAGAATTTCCTCGCGGTTTTTAGAAAACAAATTAAGTTTAAATAGTAATGAGACCAAATATGTAGCTTTTCGATGGAGGAGACAGAATGTTGACACTAGTCAAATAAATATTACGTTATTAGCCCAATCCAAGGAGTTGCTTCGTTTATATATCTGGGCGTCATATTTGACGAACATATACACTGGGGAGCACATATTCATAATCTATGCAAGAAGGTCGCACACGGTTGTTACTCCCTAATTAAAGCAAAGCAATATTTACCTCGTGAGGTACTCAAATCCCTTTACAGTGCATTTTGCCGCGACCATGCTAGTTATTGTTCAGAACCATGGGGTGTAACTTAAAAGACATACTTGCATCCTTTACCGAAACTACAAAGAAAGGGCCCTGAAAATAATTAGCACTCCAAATTACACCAGTGATATGTTTAATGATATTTTCCAAACACAACATATTGTCACGTGGTGGTGACGTTGAATAACACAGTAGCAATACTGTGAACGACAAATCTAACCTTTATTGGGCGAACCTGTGCCCACAAAACAGGCTACACTTATAGCACAACGATAGCGGCGAACACGCTCGGCGATCGTCGAAAAACTGATCAGCGGTTCGAGCGCGTCGGCTTTTATACACAATCGTCGAATGTTCCAGACTAATCGTTGGGACCCGCGTGCCTTTCATAAAGTTCTACATCATTCGCGTCAGGCGAATAAATCAGATAACACAAGGTTCGGCAACAACAGACTGCGGATAGAAGCGTCGATAACTTTCCAGAAACTTCGGATACATGCAAGCGCGTTCCGCGCTGCGCGATAAGATTTGTTAGGCGGTGAAACCTGGTCGCCCGATAAATATAAATACACGTGTCAATATGTTATCGGTTAAGGCACTCTGTAATCATAAAATTTCAATTTTAGTGAATAATATTTTGTGCGCTAACTTTCCTGTCCGTCGAAACGCCTTTTCTTTTCCTGCTCGCAGTACTAGACATGCTTTAAAAGGCAATCTCAACTTACCAAAGTGTTACAATGTATACGACGAAAGGGTAATTCTGGAATTTTTTACCCCGAGAGGTTAACACCGCACGTAATTTCAAGCAGTGTAGCAAATCCTTTTTCTTAATAACCACCATTTCTAACTTACTTACATTGATTAATTAGGCGTATTCTGGAATATTTCTTCTCTGTTATAAATTATGATGTGTGTGTTACGAAGCTAGCCTTCCCTGGCTATCGATCCAGGTATCTGTATCATCATAATTATGTGAAGAAAAATAAAGAGCTTGCACTTGAAGAAAAAAAATTAAGAAAAGACACTGATTCACTTTTTGGTCATTCACGTTGGGATGCATGTTGACAGTGAAGCCCAGCAGTGGTGAATGCATGTTGCTGAGGCGACATTCAAAGACTAGAGCCACGTTCGAGATATCCGTTCTAAATGTGTGCAACGCCTTGTGTGTGAGACGCATTTTGCGTGGACAACGGGTAATCACAATGTACCGACGGATACCGATCGGAGGCTAGTTGGGTAGTGCTGCTTGGCAGGCAGTGTCAACGGCATTATTGAAAGCGGAGCTGTTCAGCTATTCGCAGTTCCGTTTCGTGCCGACAGTAAACTCGGCCCAGCTGCGCGTGGCCGAGCCACGCAACCTCCTCGCATCGCACACGTGCGGCCGCCGCGGCATGCGTGCGCCTCGCCAGCCGAGGAGTGTTCGCGTAGCCGTGACGTCACTGACATGCTAGAAAGCTCTGAGCAGCCGGCGCACCGACAGACGTGTCGCTTCCCTCGTCTGGTGTACGTGCGTGCGCAGCTACCCTCGGGCGACCGAAGAAGGGCGAGACCCCCGAGGAACAAGCCGCCTACGAGGAAGCGCCGTTCAGCGGGACGGCGATTGACGAAGGAGAGCCGATCCCGCGCCGAGGCCGCCGCCGACAAACGCCGTCGCCGAGCCGAGGATCCAGAGACAACGAACGCTGCCGACTGAATGCTCGGCGCCGCCGAGCAACATCTAGGATGAACCTACCCGAGCCATGTGTAACCTCGCAAAACTTAGCAAAGCCTATAGCAACACTAAGCGAAAGCCGCAACTAGCTCCGCTGTGGTCCAGCCTTGCACCACTAGTGCAAAGCGCCCGCATTTTTTTTTTGGCAGCATGCTTGCCTGTATGTCTGCCAGATGCACATTATTCATTGTTGTGCACATAAGCTGCAATAGACACGGTTATGCATACGTTCTGTTTGTGGTGTAAACATTTGCATGTCTTTGTCCTACTGGTTTATTATTTATTCACGGTGTGTTATTCGAATAAATAGTATGAACAATTGGCAACCTGCTAAGTGACTCCGTAAATATTGGACAACCATTCTTAATCACGTCGACGACTTCAGTAAGAGCTACAATGAATCCTGACCGAAGCGTTTCCATGAGAGTTCCCACGTTATAGACAACAAAAAATATTAAACATGATATTTTTGTGTTTGAGTTTTGACCGAATTCGCAAAACCTCCTGCTCGCGCTATTAAGTGTGTAAAGCAAAGACGACGCATGTGACGTCATAGATTTTAGTTGTACTTCGGCAGCTGATGTTCGAGTAAAACAACGCAGTGCGAAAAGTGACGTTTCCTTTAAAGGCCTATCACTTTCCGGATCAGGTAGTGACTGCGGATCCGGATCATGAGACGGAAATAATCAGAAGAATAAGAATGGGCTGGGGTGCGTTTGGCAGGCATTCTCAGATCATGAACAGCAGGTTGCCATTATCCCTCAAGAGAAAAGTGTATAATAGCTGTGTCTTACCAGTGCTCACCTACGGGGCAGAAACCTGGAGGCTTACGAAAAGGGTTCTACTCAAATTGAAGACGACGCAACGAGCTATGGAAAGAAGAATGACAGGTGTAACGTTAAGGGATAAGAAAAGAGCAGATTGGGTGAGGGAAGAAACGCGAGTTAATGACATCTTAGTTGAAATCAAGAAGAAGAAATGGGCATGGGCAGGACATGTAATGAGGAGGGAAGATAACCGATGGTCATTAAGGGTTACGGACTGGATTCCAAGGGAAGGGAAGCGCAGCAGGGGGCGGCAGAAAGTTAGGTGGGCGGATGAGATTAAGAAGTTTGCAGGGACTGCATGACCACAATTAGTACATGACCGGGGTTGTTGGAGAAATATGGGAGAGGCCTTTGCCCTGCAGTGGGCGTAACCAGGCTGATGATGATGATGACTTTCCTCAAACTTAGGTGAGAGCTGGAGAATAGGCGTGCCGAAGATGATCTGGAGCCGTGTTCAGTAAAGGCACATTTACACTAGGCCACCACGACGCCGATTTCGGTCTGCCGACTGTCGGCCGATACCTCGGCGTTGGTACAGTGTGACAGAGGCGCCGACACGAAGGAAAACACGCTGTCGCCAACAGTCGGCAGACCGAAATCGGTGTCCTGTTGGCCTAGTGTAAATGAGCCGTAACGATTCGTATCATTTTCCATTCTCTGTATCATCCGTCGTGACAAGAGGCCGATCCTACCAATAACGGCACCGCCGCGACGTCCGGTCTAATGAGAAAGGCAGAACGGAATGGAAAATCAAATGGCCGCTGCATAATGCGGCGACTGCCCTGTAATCTCAAACAGCGCTAGACTCCAGGCTCACCTTGCATTCCACCGAGTGAAGCACTGCGCCGCCCGTTGACCGAGGAAGGCGCTACACATGTCTCGTGAATTGCGGTGCAATGTCAGTGAACTGCAGTGACCACTTCTGACGAGCGGTAGCGCTGCCATGCACTTTCTTATGTCGTGGTGATGTGCTGAGTGGAGGAATATTCTACAATAACTGTTGTCACTGTCAGCAAGCAAGGACTGATTAACAACCCAAGCAGACACCGTATATAGCGAGTGCTGTGTTGAGTATGCGTGACGTTTTGCGAACCTGTGCTGCGAACGTGACAGCGTGGTTTACCTACATTACTAGTTTTCTGTTTGCCTTAATGTTCTTTTTATCTGCGGCGGCGGTGGCCATGGCGTCGCGCTGTTGAGCCCGAGGTCGCGAGCTCGATTCCCGGCCATGGCGGTCGCATTTCGATGGGGGTGAAATGTAAAAGTGCTCGTGAACTTATATTTTGGTGCACGTTAAGGAACCCCAGGTGGTCAAAATTAATCTGCAGTGCCCCACTACGGGCGCGCCCTACAATCAGATCGTTGTTTCCGTGCAGAATTAAGTTTCGATGTTAGTTTGCAGCGCAGTTAACCTCTCGACCAGCCGTGCGACAGGTGACGAAGTTGCTGCTGCATGCGCCAACATACAGGCCACGTTTCGTGGTAGCCTGGTCGCGCCATTGGCGGCCGGCAGCTCGAGCTGACAACGCAGTGTTAGCTGACGATCGCTGTCAAAATGTCCGGTATACGCCGGCAAGTCGCAGGGGTACTTCACCTATCCGGTGGAGCGCTATTATATAGTGCGCTTCTTGCGGAAACGAATGCTCAGTCCCATTTGCGCTGTGTTGTGCACTATGACGGCGCATCGTTGGCATCGTCGAGAAAGAGGTGGGGCACTCTGCCGCGCGATATTGGTCCGTCTCTTAGCGACATCTCTCGACGTATAGGCTTCGATCTCGGCTGCAACGGGCGCGCCGCGTGCGATTAGGATCGCGGAAAAGGGAGAGGGGCAGAGGCGCTCTTTATCGCGGTACGCACGCCGGAGAACGAGCGGAGCGGCGCAAATGTGCCTTGTTGATGAGATAAGAGACCGGCGGGAACGGGCAGCGTCGCTCGTTGCACCGCAATCGCGCTCGGTCGATCTCGCGGCGCGATCGATGCGCGCCGCCAAGTTCGCGTCGCGATTCCGCGCCGCCTGTCCCGCCGTCGGGTCAGTGCCGCATTCCCTCGCGGCGCAGTCGACGAGCCTATAGCGTAAAGCCCAGCGATCGCCAACACCGGCCTGTATCGCTGTGCCTTTGTGCTTGCAGTTTCTGGGGCAGGCGGAGGGAGGAGGGGATGGCACACGGGAACTGGTAGCGCGCGCATGTATGGGTGCTGTCGGGTTCGTCAGACGATCCTACGGCTGTCAAGCTGACGTAGGACTCGTCGGACTACCTCGCCGCTGCCACCATTTGAAGGAGTCGGAGGTCGTAGATGAGGAACTCGGTTAACAGGATTTATTTACAGGATTAACATATTTTAAGACAAGATACATTGGCAGTCTAGCGCGACTCCCATATGGAGCCCGCAAGATTAACATTCAGCAAAACAGCATTCGAGCACACAGCTCACTACTACATTTTGGCATAACATCGAGCACTCAGCTCCTTACGACGAGCACGACACGAGCACGAGCACGCTCTAGCAGTCGGCAAACGCTGCTTATAAGCCTCCGCTTGACGTCATAGTTCGACGTCATCGTTCGGCGTGGACGGAGCACGAATGGTCGGGAATGTGCGTCCAATCATGGTAAACTTGCCGCCGCCCCGCAGTACAGCCCACACACACAAAGGCTAACACGTTCGAGCCTACACACACAAAGGCTAACGCGTTCGAGGGCTTTGTAGAACTCTCGGTACAGCATAGCCCGCGGTGTCGTCGACCGAGGCCCTCGCAGAACTTTGCGCCGTCCCGGGTGGCGCGGCGGCGCACCACATTCCAGAGCTGACCGCGCGCCACGTGGCCGCCTGTCATCCGTAGTTCTCAGAAGGCGCCTCGTCTGCGGGGGTTGGAACACGCGCAGCGGGCTGAAAGCTGGCACGTCGCCACCCCCGTACGGCCATTCCTAACAGCTCCTCCATGGCCCGGAAAATCTCGCCTGGCCAGTGCTGGCAACCGCTGGGCAGGAAGAGAATGGCTGGCGAGCAAGATGACGGCTTTGCTCTCTGCAACCCCTGCGTACTTGGAATGCCTTCAACCATCTCACAACAACTGGCACAGAAGAGTCGACCCGGCAACACAATACCGCTCAGCGTTCAAACGCCCGGAATTAGCTGCTAACCCACCAGGCCTCCTATCACAATTTCCATGCAAGTCACTCAACTGGGAATCCCAAATTTTGCCCCAAAATTTCGTGCCACCAAAGCGAGCGTTCACGTTCCTCCTGAGTTCGACCAAACCCGGCCGTCGCGCTGCTCAAGAGTAAAGGGTTACGCAGAATTAAACCGAACGCTTTCAAACACCAATACTCAAACATAACTCCAGCAGCCTAACTTCGCGAACAGCCTGTTACTACCCTATCACAGTGGCGTACTTATCTCATGTACTGCTGCCACTGAACCGTCTGGCCAACTCTACAGGTACGTCATCACAAACGCGCTAAGTTTGAGGTCCCTATTCCGAACTCGTGCTTGCATCTTACAAAGTTTTCATCACGCTGACTCACATTTGTTCCTTTAATCCACACAGGACACGTTCCTTAAGCAAACAACCACTCTTGCGTAACTTACGCAACACAGAGGAACCTTTGAACAAATGTGTCTTTTACTAACTAGCTCTTCGCACGCGTACTAGAGAAGTCAGAATACGGCTGCCCTCGAAACACACGAGCAACCCAGTCAAAAACCTTCTGCTTCCTTCCGTCCGCACAGGACACGCGCTAATAGACCTAAGAACCTAAGAGCTTTTCTCAGTGCAAATCACGCACTTACTGAAAATCTACGCGCTTAACCTTAAAATTCAAAAAAACACTTAAAAAGAAAGAAGGTTAAATAACACACACGCACGTTACGATAGGCCTCTCAACGATAACCTTGACCTTCAGGTTACTCACATACACACAAAAAAAGAAAGCCTATATACTTATTAATGAACATCTCGCGAGACTACAGGTTTACATAAAATGCGTCTTTCAAAATACGGAGCTTCTCAAACGAAAACACAAACAAAGCTCAAACCTTACATATTGAAAGAACTCCTAGTCTCAAATCGCGAAAATTTGCAAATGTTCAAAAATAAAACAAAACACGTTTCACTTCTGTGGAAGCTCTCTTGGCTTCCCGTTCCCGATTGCTTACGACTGACTCATACTTTCAGCCGGACCCGTGGTGGTCGCACTTTACAAGCTACTGTGGCTACGGAGGAGCAACAAAAGGGCTGACTCACTATCAGCTCCCCCAAGACGTTACGGTCTCCTGCCAATTTGCGTCCTCCCGCCCCGCTTTCAACAGGACCTCGACTGACCGCGTCGCTACTCCCCACCTGGTCTCGTCTTGCCACCTTGCGCTTCTTTGAACTGCACGCTGAGCTTCGAAGAGAACGACGGAACGACGAGGAATTTGACTGCCCCGTGCCCTTTGTCCGCGTCCGTGCAGAACAAGCTTCTCGGTCCCCCTTTGACCGGTGGCTCGAACTTGTTCGATGCGTCAACATCGTCCGTGACGACCGCACCTTTCTTTTCTCCGCGCCCTGCCTTCTCGCGCTTGTCGCCGTCTTTGGCTTCGCTACATTAGTCACCGCATTCCGATCTTTTCGGCGCTTCTTTCTGCGGCGCTTTCTCCTCGAACTCTCTTTCATGCCGTCATCTCGCGCCTCGTGCTGGCCGGTACACATCTCGTCGGCCCAGATCGGTCTCTTACCCGCACAGTCTGATTGATTTTCATTTAAATCAACATTATCTCTGCCTCGACTGGCGGACAGCTCAACCGACTCTGGCACAATGCAGCAGGCTTTACTCGAGTTAGACAACTCGCACTCTTGCGAACTGCCCTCTACTACATTGCCCAGCGCACGCTGTGCATCGGCACACAGCCCGTCGGTATCGATCGCTGTCTCACGCGCACAGTCCGAATGATTAATAACTGAATCATCCCTCTCTAGGCTACCTAGACTGGCGGAGAGCCGCACCGATCCCTGGACAATGCAGTTGTTCTCTCGTGAGCTACGGAGCTCGCCATCCCGAGAACTACTCTCAACTGCACCGTCCAGCTGGCACTTCTCTTCTGCACGCAGATCTGACTCGACATGGGTGCTCGCGTCTGTCAAGTCCGTCCGTAGTATTCTGTACCTCGCTAACGACCTCGATACCATGAGATGCGACGCACACACGCGGTAACTGTGCCAATTTGTTCGCAGCTGGCCTAGCTGTCTCTACAGTCCTCTGTTGGCACAGCACCTCGTCGCTCTCACTCTGGCCGTTAACGGCCTCTGTTGCCACTAAGGCATCGCTAGCTGCTAGCACTTCGAGTTCACTTGTGAATGTGCTGCTATTCTCACAGGTACTACTACTCTCGGCTTTCGACTGAAATCTGCTGTCGACATCCTGCCACTTTCGCTGCGTCCAGCCTACAGATTTTTCAAGCCGCTGTTGACTTTGTTCGATTAACTGCTCGAAACCTTCAATCTTTATGTTCAATGCCTCAATGTACTGCCTTCTTACTTCTGTTAGGCCTTTTTCCTGTGAAATGCTTTTCAGTTCCTGCCTAGCTTCTTCCTGTTCTTGCTTAAATTCTTCTTGTTCCTAGCTAATTGCTTCCTGTTCCCGCTTTTTGCTTAGAATTCGTTTGCCCATTAGTTCTATGAATTTTGAATCATTGTTGCTTTCTAGAATTGCCTTACGAATTTCTGCTTCCGTCAAGTCCTCCTCTACGTTTACCTCGATCTCCTCACACAACCACAACAGGTCAGCTCTCGTCAAACACATTAGGACCATGGTCGCTACTTTAAGCTTTGGTTCTGCTGTCACACAATACTTGTTGCGATACCCACGCAAATCAAAATACAAGTAAAAGATCCCCAGCGAGTCAAATCCAAAAACACAGGGAAATTGAAGCCTGGTAAATCTATAGCCAAAACCAAACGCTTACCCACTGAAGCAGCACCATATCACCAGTCCTTCCCCGCCGTATCCAGTCAGTTGCAAGAGGTGGTCGCCCAAGTCGCCTCCAACTTGATCAGGATGCCGGTCGGTCTCCATGTGCCAACGTCCGTCAGCTGCCGTTGTTGTCTCCCGAGTCGTAGGCCGATCTAGGAGCCGTAGTCGGATCCCTCCGCTGCCATTCAGTTGTCGGGTTCGTCGGACGATCCTACGGCTGTCAAGCTGATGTAGGACTCGTCGGACTACCTCGCCGCTGCCACCATTTGAAGGAGTCGGAGGTCGTAGATGAGGAACTCGGTTAACAGGATTTATTTACAGGATTAACATATTTTAAGACAAGATACATTGGCAGTCTAGCGCGACTCCCATATGGAGCCCGCAAGATTAACATTCAGCAAAACAGCATTCGAGCACACAGCTCACTACTACATTTTGGCATAACATCGAGCACTCAGCTCCTTACGACGAGCACGACACGAGCACGAGCACGCTCTAGCAGTCGGCAAACGCTGCTTATAAGCCTCCGCTTGACGTCATAGTTCGACGTCATCGTTCGGCGTGGACGGAGCACGAATGGTCGGGAATGTGCGTCCAATCATGGTAAACTTGCCGCCGCCCCGCAGTACAGCCCACACACACAAAGGCTAACACGTTCGAGCCTACACACACAAAGGCTAACGCGTTCGAGGGCTTTGTAGAACTCTCGGTACAGCATAGCCCGCGGTGTCGTCGACCGAGGCCCTCGCAGAACTTTGCGCCGTCCCGGGTGGCGCGGCGGCGCACCACATTCCAGAGCTGACCGCGCGCCACGTGGCCGCCTGTCATCCGTAGTTCTCAGAAGGCGCCTCGTCTGGGGGGGTTGGAACACGCGCAGCGGGCTGAAAGCTGGCACGTCGCCACCCCCGTACGGCCATTCCTAACAGTGCCAACTGCGACGATGCGGCATTCGAGGTCGGGGGTGAAGGCGTCTTTTATGTAGCTGTTTAGCGCGAAATGCTCTGCATAGCGGTGGTAGTCGTGACGGCGAAATATGAGCGGCCGTGGAGGCTGCAAGTTTCGTTGAAGATGAAATGATATTTCATACAGAATAACGCTTTCGCGCAGCACGCTCGTCGTCACGCCAAACGCCACTATAGCGAGGTCACCAGATTGCCATCGAGTGAAATGCGTTCGCCTTATATGAATCGGCACGAACACACTTGAATGTCTCCCTGCTCAGGCGTTCAAGCTACTCGAATGATACATGCCCCGACAAGAAGGGTAGTGTTTAATGCGTTCATCGGCAAGTGGTTCGCATCTTTTGTCACGTGCATGGGCACTAAAATAACTCTAGAGTGGTCGCGTTTAGTCCGAGGTTAATAGCACGTGTTTTTTTTCTGTGCTACTAATCTGTCCAAAACTAACCAAACTTAGGCTCGTTTTGGGCAGGTGTTTGATTTTTCTCCTATATTGGCGCACGTAGATCATTGTTATTATTTTTTTTCAGAACGTTCCCCCTCTCCCATGTATTCATTTTATTTCACGGTTCTGTAGCACCTATATATGAGGGCGTATGGAGGACTCCAACGGTGCATTGCGGACAGTTTGTCAACTCCACTGCCCACTTGGTTCAATGCAGCTATAATGTAGCTGTGTCTGACGCTCGGAGCACAATGCTGTTCAGATAGAAGCGCATGCGCAGCAGGAGACTGTTTTGAACTCGCAGTCGATTGCAAGCGTGACCACTGGGATTTATAGCGCTCCGCATCGCGAGCGCTTTGTACGAGTATGATTTTAGTTACATTGCATGCACGCACCTACTGCCTACAGTGCTGCATCGCTGCATTAATTTTCCGAAGCGTAATCGAACGACAACAATTCAATTTCTATGATTGACTCGACCGCCGATCTATATGTATATATTGGATATAGCCAGTTAGCGGGCATCCATACACTCTCTTTTTCTTGTTTCTATCTCCTCCTTCCTAAAATGTAGGCGGGTAATGGGCCCCTCTCGGTGGCAGTTGCGAGCCTGCTACCTCCCTATTTCCCTCTTCATACAGAATAAGCCACACCGTGCACCAACCACCTCGTAGTCAATTTTTTTTTTATTGCGAGAGCAATGATAAGAACACAAAACGCGAATTTTCGCCATCGCCTCTCGGCGTCGCTGTGAGATTCCATATAAAATACAAGTGCGATAAAATGATATCGCGCCCCGTGCACCCTATGCTATATATAGGTGAGAGGATAAGCCAGAAGGATGGAATGATGGCTTGGGGCGCGATTGTAGATCTTTGCTCGATATGTTTTCTGTTCGGTTGCTGCAACGTCACAAAGTGGGCAGTATGCAAAATTTATGAGAATGCATAGGGCGGAGAGAGCAGCCAATCAGCAAGCGGTGAACTCCCCGGAAGTTTGTCGTCTGCTTGCGCACAGTGTACTACAACATGAAATATTTCTCGTCTTCTAATGAATAAAATTCTTATATAAAAATGGATTTTTTTCTTCTCAAGCTTAAACATGGTTTCAAATAGTAATACGTATGACTACTACAATGTATAACTGTTAGTTTCCCTGCGTGGCCCCTAGGTGGTGTCGCGCACAGTGCGGAAGAAAAAAAAAAGGAAACGACGGGAACAGTGCCGCACATTTCAAGAGGCAGCAGAAACATTCCACAGCTCGCTGGTACCCGACGATGGGGTCGAGTTCGCCGCGCAACCAACGCACTGTTTGTTTCGAGAAACGAAAGGCGACGCCGTAATTTGCTTTCTATCTCTTCAGACGCGTTTCAGGCCTCCAACCGCTCTCCTTCCTCTTCGAGCAACGCCAGCACAACAACCGAACTTCCCATCGCAAGCGCCATGTTTTCGAATTAGACTATAGATTGGATCCGAACGTACCATTCCGCAGTCGCCGCCGCCATTTGGATCCAATTTAATCCACCGGATGCGCCATGCGTAGCCGGTCTCGTAAAGGCCGATCCACACGACGGACCGAATTGCTCTTTTGGACCGCGGTCCGCGCATCACGTGATAGGACGTCACCAGTTCCTGCGTACCGCCGTTGGCCCGCGCAAGACCGCGGCCCTCGCGGTCCAACAAATCGCCGAGGCTTTTCCCGCTTTCGTTTTGGCGGCGGACCGCATGCGAACCGCAGCGATTTTGGCTTAGCCAACGAATGTTGTCCGGCGACAGAGTGTCGTCAGCCAAATCCAATCTAGTTTTCGGCTCAGCAAAAGCCAGTCAAGCCAGTAGTTTCATGTCCGCCGTTCCGCCTACACGTGCGTGCAGCAGACATATTTTTTAAACACCGTGTCCTCTTGGAGTGACGAGGAGGTTTTTTTCATTTTGTATACCTCGTTGAGCAGTTCCCGGCTTTATGGGGCTCGAGCCGGAATGATAACAATTCACTCTGGCCGAGAGTGTAGCTGGTTGGTCTGCTCTGCTGTCTGCTATGCGGTCCGCCGTGTGGATGTGCTCTGCGCCGGACCGGACCGCGCCGGGCCGTGACGTCGCATCACGTGACCGAACGGCCCGCGGACTTGGTCCGTCGTGTGGATTGGCCTTAACGGAACGAACGCGCCGAACAACGATCTCCGATCGCGCCCTTGGGCCACGCTCGCCCAGTTTTGTGCGCAAAACGGGGGTGGGGCTTAGCCAACGCTTCCTAGATAGCAGGCCTGTGCACTCTGCTTTATGATGTCACGCTACTTGGGCCGAAGTTTCCACTGTCAAGGCCGGCGTGATAAAAGCGGTGACGTCAAAATCATCGCGGCTTACTCTTGAGAGAGAGTGTCAATGATTGGAGTATGATTACTTGCACTCTCCGAAACGGAAGCTTGGGATGGGGCGACAACAAACCCACCCCGCGTGCATTTATGGATGGTTCGACTGCTGACCGGCGATAAGGTCTACGCCTGATGATCGACCGTGGACCCGAGGCATGAGACGAGAGGCGACGTGAAAACAAACACTCTGTTTAATAAAATAAAATCATGCCAGGGACATGATAAAAAAAGAGTGAGCCAACTACACACAGACGGTGCAGATCTTCGCTGAAGGCGTTCGGGTCACAAACAACAATCTCTGACGCGACACGCAACACAAATCCCACCACGTAGGAATTCACAAGACTCGCGAAATAGTAAAAAAAAAATTCTCGACATAATTAAAAACACACGCGACAATAAGCGTGCCAAACAGTACCCTAACAAAACATACAAAAATGAACGAGCGATGATTAATTAAATGAAAGATGAAACACGATTAAAAAAAAAGGGTCTGGCGGAAAGTTCGGAGAGCAGGTTCGAACACGAGACTTATCTGTAGCGTGCTCGCCGAGAACCCGATCTGAAGAAGCGTCGGGCTGCTGTTACGCCGCTGACGAAGATCGTGACGGACTTTCACCGTCTGTCGATTTACCGGCGAAGACTCCGGCCTGGGGGTTTCAGCCTGCCGACCACATCTTCAGCTGTCTCTCGGTGCACGACCACGCCGCTCCGTCCTACTCTGCCTGCTCGCCGCGGATACGCCGTCGCTCGTCACCCGCTTTCGTCGCCGAGCTTTATGTCGCAATTACTGAAGCGACGGCTACCTAATGAAGCAAAAAATGAGGCACAAGATTTAAATGCCAGTACTCCTTTCACACTGTAAACGGAAATAACTCCCGGGTGGGAGTATAATTCATGTTTTCTATCGACCCCGCGGTTGGGAGTTTATTATGCTTCGTATGATCGGAGTAGAATTTTTACTCCGTGCAAGCGGAGTTCTTGCGTGGAAGTATGGGAGTTTTTTCTTTTCTTTTTATTTTTTACTTTGCACTCGACGGAATTTTTTCGCAGTTCAATGGGAGTATAAAAAGAGATATCGTGTTAGTTTGCGTGAAGATTTTTATATGCAGAGGCTACTGCTCAAATTTCGAAATGCACACACAAGACTACGCCAAATTCAACGAAACTAGTCAATGAAAGCATATGAATCATGACATACATAAACAGCCGAGAAACGCTCAATGCAGAACTTTGAAAGACATCCAATGTACACGCGACACACTAGAAACAACGCTGCCAGTATATCTAGCCACGATACTGTGTGCCTCGAAACCGCCTAGCGAAGAGCTGTGCTGTTTTCAGAATTATGACTCACATGCTCGCTCATACGAAGCCTGACTCTCTGAAAGTAACAGAAGACCTTAGTCAACACAAAATTGTTAATTCCGAATAGTAAGAAAAAAAGTTAATTGTGTAATTTTTCAAAATTAGCATGCCATTCTGTGAGTGCTGAAGCGAGTTGCAGTAAGCAAGAAAAATGTAAGTACGAGTGCTTCATGACAAGAGAGAGAGAGAGAGAATGAAAAGGAAAGGCAGGGAGGTTAACCAGATATGAGACTCCGGTTTGCTACCCTGCACTGGGGATGGGGGATAGGGGTTAGAAAGATGGCAGAGGAAAACGCTAAAAAAAAGGGAAAAAAAAGACACGCACACATGGAGGCGCACACACAAATGGCGTTCCAGTTAAAGTCGTTCACACAGGCCGGTAGATCGTAAAAAGCGCAATAGCGCTTGCACGGCCTTCTTCTGTGACGATAGGTCCTTTCGATGTTGTAGAATTAATTTTTCGGATAGCGGTTGGTTATCCAATTGGTCAAGTGCGTGGCGAAGGCATGCCCTCTGGGAACTGTACTGCGGGCAGGCACACAAGATATGGCCAATTGATTCTTCAAGGCCGCAGTGGTCACAGGTTGGGCTGCCGGTCATCCCTATGCGGAATGCATAGGCTTTAGTAAAGGCAACGCCCAACCAACGTCGATATAAAAGCGTGGCGTCTCTACGGCGAAGCTGTGATGGCGCTCGAAGACTTAGTGTGGGATCAAGTGAGTACAGTCGCGTGTTTCTTAAATGTGGCTCATTCCATTGCGACGCGGTGCACTGCCGAGCAAGTAGGCGGAGCTTCCGTGCTGCGTCAGTTCTAGAAAGAGGAATTGGGACGTGGCGCTCCTCAGTATGGGCTGAGCGGGCAGCGTGATCCGCCCGTTCATTGCCGATAATCCCGCAATGACTTGGAAGCCACTGAAAGGTTATTTCGTGGCCTGCATCACTTGTATGTTGTAACATTTCTGTAATATGGAATATTAGCTGTTCGTGCGGTCCGCGTCGTAAAGGTGACAGTAGAGACTGCAGTGCCGCCTTCGAATCGCAGAATATTGTCCATTTGTGTGGTGGTTCATCACCAATGTGTTGAAGGGCAGTAAAGAGCGCTGCGAGCTCTGCTGCCGTCGATGTTGTGGCGTGAGTCGTCTTAAATTTGATTGTTGTAGCTTTCGCTGGTATGACGATTGCCGCCGCGGAGCTGCTTGGAAGAACAGATCCCTCCGTGTAAATATGCGTAGAATCACGGTAGTTCTCGTACAAATGTAGTAGCGTGAGCTGTCTAAGGGCTGGCGATGATAGATCAGCTTTTTTCGAGATACCAGGTATAGCGAGGTTGATTTTTGGCTGAGCGAGGCACCATGGAGGAATCGAAGGTCTCGCAGCCGGGGTGAAACAAGCTGGCAATGACTCATTATATGCGGTTATCGTCTGGCTGAAAGATGTGTGTGGTCTGTCCGTTGTTAGGGAAGCCAGGTGGTGACGGGGAGTCCTGGCCAGATGCCTTATATGAGTCCTGAGTACTTCAATTTCAGTGTGGGTCCTGACAAGGTGGTTGTGACAAGGTCCGTTGTTAAGGAAGCCAGGTGGTGACGGGGAGTCCTGACCAGATGCCTTATATGAGTCCTGAGTACTTCAATTTCACTGTGGGTCCTGACAAGGTGGTCTCCAGCGATTGCTATTGTAGCCACTGTCGAAGCACTCTGAGGCAGGCCTAGACAGATCCGGAGCACTTGACCCTGAAGACTTTGTATTGTGCGTACATTTGTTTTACCTGTGCTGCTTATTGCTGGCAAGCTGTATCGCAGAAATCCTAGAAAAAGCACCCTGTACAGTTGCAACATGGCACTGGGCGACATTCCCCAGGTCTTGCCAGCGAAAAACTTGAGCAGGTGACAGATGCCTGTCAACCTTTTTTTCACGTATGATACGTGTGGGCTCCATGACAAGTCCCTGTCGATTATGACACCTAGGAACTTGTGCGATCGGACACGTCGTATTATTTGGCCATTTATCATTACACTGTAATTGGCCATGGGTTTGCGCGTAAATGGCACTAGTGCGCATTTCTCTGAGGAAATTTCCAGGCCTCGATTACGGAGGTAGATAACAGTTTGTGTGGCGGCTCTCTGAATTCTCGCTCTCAACTGTAGGCGTGTTACTGCAGACGTCCATATGCAAATGTCATCGGCGTACATTGAAAGCCTGACTGTGGTTGGCACGTGCTCAAGGAGAGCAATTAGTGTTAGGTTAAATAACACAGGGCTAAGTACACCGCCCTGGGGGACGCCGCGGTAGCTGTAATGTAGAGAAGTATGGCCTCCCTCGGTGCTTACAAAGAAGGATCGCATGGATAGATAGCTCCGTATCCATTGAAACATCCGACCACCCACTCCTACCTCTGCGAGAGCAGAGAGGACGGCTTCATGCGTAACATTGTCATACGCCCCTTTAACGTCGAGGAATAAAGAAGCGCAGAGACGCTTACGGCATTTCTCATGTTGAATGTAGGTGACCAGGTCGATGACGTTATCGATCGATGATCGACCGCGTCGGAAGCCCGCCATGGCATCTGGGTAGGTGTTGTGGTACTCCAGGTACCACTCCAGACGTCCTAGGACCATCCTCTCCATTACTTTGCCCACACAGCTCGCCAAAGCAATCGGGCGATAGGATGACAGCTCCAACGGCGTTTTGCCAGGCTTCAGCAGTGGAACAAGGCGACTTGTCTTCCAGGTTGTTGGTAGCGTGCCATTTCTCCAAGATTCATTGTACACCTCGAGGAGAACTCCTCTCGCTCGTTCCCCCAGGTGACACAGAGCTCGGTAGGAAATTTCGTCAGGTCCTGGCGCTGATGTGCGGCTACACAAAGCTAATGCTGCCTTAAGTTCGTGGACTGAGAATGGTAGATCCAACCGGTGATCACGTGGTGGCGGACAGCTGCTCGAAGGTGATAGAATGTTGGTAGCTGTGAGTTGGCCGGATAGTCTGGCGCAGAAATCCTCTGCCACGTCAATCTCCGATCTCTTTTGACAGAGGGCAAGCGCTTTGAATGGGAATCGCTGTACGGGAAATGTCCGGAGACCGCGCACCGTTCTCCATAGTTGAGATAAAGGCTTGCGTGGATCTAGCGACTCACAGAAGGCAGCCCAACGTTGCGAATCGAGCTTGTCTAACCGGCGCTGTATCTTCTTTTGCGTGCGCCTGGCGGTCCGTAGATCGTCCATTGTCTTCGTACGTCGGTATCTTCGTTCAGCACGTCGTCGGATTGCTCGAAGTCGTTCTAGTTCCACATCAAAGTCATTCAGTCTCGAAGAGCATGTGAGAGTACGCATAGTGTCTTGCACCGCGCTCTTGATTGCCTCTTCCAAGTCGAAAGATGGATTGGCGTCGCAGTGTTCTTCCATAATAGATTGAAATTTAGGCCAGTCCACTCTTTGGATCGTATCCCTTATTTTGGAAGGGGACAATCCTCTGATCTTGATGTACGTGGGGATATGGTCACTTCCGTGCGTCTCTATGTCCGCAAACCACCCTGCACGTCTGACTAGGCTTCGTGAGACGAAAGCCAAGTCAAGACAGCTGCTGTACGTGGAGCCACGTAAGAACGTAGGACTTCCATCATTCAGCAGCCAAAGTTCATTACTGGAGGCGAAAGATACGAGGGATCTGCCTCTTCCGTTGATCATCGGACTTCCCCAGAGTGTATGGTGGGCGTTGAAATCTCCAATGATGACCCAGGGATGGGAGGTTGAGGAAAGGATGTCTTGTAGTCTTTTGTAATCAAATCGACTTGACGGAGATAGGTATGCGCCCACAAAAGTAAAGGCCAAGTTCTTTTTCCTTACGTTTAGGCATATATATTGGTTATTGTCATTAGGTGGGACAGGCTGATGAGTGTAGGTGAGGTCACGGCGAATACACACCAAAACCTTACTGTTTTCAGAAACAGTTGACGACATGAATAATTCATATCCAGAAAGCCTGATTGTGTTCGATAAGTTCGGCTCGCAAATGACGATAATGGGAAACATATTGGCGTACACGAAGCGACGGAAATCCGAAAGGCGCGCTCTGAGTCCGCGCGCATTCCACTGGAAAACAGCTGCTTGTCGGACCTCTTCCCTAAAAGACCGTGGCTGTGGAGCCATGATCTACTCAAGGGTTGCCAGCACCGGACTCAGAGCGTCCAGTACTTGAAGCGCACTTCTGGCAGACGGTGTGTGCATGTTGCTTAGCAACACGCGAATGGCATTCATTAAAGGCCTAATAAGTGCTATCACTTGTTCTTCTGTTTTCCGCGACTCCTCGGATACAGCACCTTGCTGTACAGGGGGCGGCTTCTTCTGCGGCTCTTCTGGCGGTCGTTTACTCGGAAGTGGCGGCCATTCCTTTGTGGAGAGAGATCTGGCAGTATTCTCCCTTCCAACATTGGTGTTCGGAGTGCTGGAAACTTCCGCTGATGATGATGCTTGACGCATTGACTTTTCCTGGAAGCTTGACGTTTTCCGTCGTGAGGACCTGCGACGGTGACGTCGTCTTCGCCGTACTTTCACAGCGGCCTCTTTGTGGGTAGAATTGTCTCTCACCATTTGTTTAAGAATGGTGATCTCTTTCTTGATCTGGGGACAGTCTTTGGAAGAGGTGCAGTGATCACCCTGACAGTTAGGACACTTCAATGTGGTTGCGCCGCAGTTGTCTTCTGAGTGGGGTTCGGCACATCGAGGGCACACGGCCGAATTTCTGCAGACACCCTTCACATGGCCAATCTTCTGACAATTGTAGCATTGCATTGGTCTTGGGATAAATGGTCGAACCTGGTGGCGAAAGTGGCCGACCTTCACGTAGGGTGGAAGGCAGTCGCCTTTGAAGGTGATCCTCACACAACGTGTGTTGCCGAGGCGACCAACATGCACAATCACGTTGTGTTCGCTTGCTGGTTTTATAAGAATTGGCAAGTCTGCATTAGGAATTTCGTTGTCAATGTCATAGATCACTCCTGTTATTGTGGCACCATTCGTTGGCATAATGGGTCGGACCTTGATGTTTCCCAGCTGCGTTACATGTTGTAGTATGGTCAGCGCGCTCGGGTTCATCACATCGATTGCCAGGATGTTTCGCCTAGTGTTTATCCTGACATCCTTGATCTCGTTCGGCACAGTGTTTTCGAGATACACAGAGAGTGCTTGCCTGTTGAGGACGCGCAGATTGTCGGTAGCGTTCTGTGGCACAAACAAGATGGAGTGAGGCCATCGTTGAGGCGCTGTTTTCACGGTGTTCGAGCTGGACGCCGAAGATGAGTTGATAATTCTTCGCTTAGCCTTGCGGTATTGGACAAGTCGAAAGCTGTCTTCCGAGGACTCGTCACCTGATGCGGAGTACAGCTCTGTGTCCTTGCTACCACTCGACGTATTCCCTCGCTTCCTCGAACCGATGTCCGCGGGTGAACGGGAACCGGGAGGATCCTCGGGGTGTTGCACATCCATCACCGTGACGGAGGGGGCTGTAGACCCCACAGGTGCAGTGAGAAGTCCAGAAAAGCACAGAGACGGGCGAGATGTGTTCCACAATAGAAGCACTTCGTCTTCCTCCCTCCGCTTCATGACAAAATTAACTTTGTGCGCAATAGTGGTAGTGTAGCAAGAATTTATTACGTGTGAGCATGACCCGCGGCAGCCGACTTAACACCGAGAAGTGCGTAGTCATACATTTTCAACACCGCACTGCTTGCTGAACGTCCAAGCAACATTTCTCGGTGGCGAAAAGGAGCTACATCGCTGATGTGTCGAGCGAATCCTCACACTCAGAGCCAGTAGGCACGCTTCTAAATCAAGCAGTGTCTGGAATAGATTATGTTAATGCAATATCGGAATCAACGACGTGACCGAATCCGAAATGGGCGATAACAATTCGATTCACATCGCTCAGCAAGAAGCTTTATTTACAGCGCGGATACTTATGCCCTACCGTTTTTCCTGAGCTAGGATATCCGTACACAGATACACAAAAACAGTTGCTTGCACACCGGTCTTTCTCACTGGCAACAGAGCACCGCAACGAACTTGGAATATGCCATTAATGTAGGACTAGCACCGACGTCGCTCGAACAGTGACAGCTGTTGCCATAGCTACGCGGTCCCTTCAAACATTACACCGGACTTTGTCAGCATGTGCTCACAAGGACATAAAAGTCGCATTTCACGTACCGAAGAACACAAGCCACGGTCACGCAGCACGAAAACACAGTCAGAAACCTGTGCCGACATCACGAGTCAATGAGCAGCTTCGAGGTACATGTAGCATTTTCCTCACTTGAAAACGTTGCTATTGCATTCATCGTTGTCACTAAAACGATCACAGCGAACATGTTTGAAGCTGAGATACAGTGAGTTTTAGGCACGCCTATAACACTTTCTGTAAGGAAATATACGGAAAACGAATTGACTGTCACAGAACGCCAATTCACAGATGTAAACTAACCGTCAGCCATAAGCACTGCCGACTCCGCCGAACGCGGCCGATCACTGGCGCGGTGCACAGCTTCATGGGAAGCGCCACGTGACCAACCTGTTTCGGCAGAGGGGAGTTTTTTAAAACTCGCTGTCGGAGTTTTCACATGAAAACAAGATTTTGAAGCGGAGTAAAATCGCGCCATGTCGCCTTAATCCTTCCGCAACTAGCCAACGTAGTGAAACGGGGGAATGGGCCTGTATTGCTCCCATACATCGGAGTAAATATTCGAGGATGAGGAGGTTTTAGGGCACATCGCCTATTAAAACCTACCAGGTGGGTTTACTTTTGTTAACAGTGTAGAGAGAGAGAGAGAGAGAGAAACAAGCTTTAATGATATGCCGGATATGTTAGCCTAGATGTTCGCTTCACATGCTACTCCAGCTAATTATAATATATACAGTGATAAACACTTAACATTATAGAGAAATTACGAAAGTTTCGTTAAGGCTCGTGGCCCGCAAGAACGTCAGCAGCGCTTTCGTGGCGCGTAACGCACAGGTGGTGCTTTGCTATGGGCCGAGAATGTGCCGTAGTGCCAAGCTTGAGTGTCGTTGAAGGTGCCAGTGCCGCCTTCAAAGACTCTCTCTCTGACGCGTCACGGCAGCAGTCGCACAGAACATGTTGCAGGTCTTCAGGGACGTTACATTCAGAGCACATCGGAGAGTCCGTGAGTTGAATATTACAACTGAAGTTGTTTGTGTAGGCCACGTTAAATCTTATGCGGTGTAGGCATGCTTGGTCTTGTCTATTGAGGCCTCGCGGCATGTAATAAAAGTCACACGATAGATCTATTTTGTATAGGGTCCATACTGGTAGCTGGTATCTATCCAGAGGGTTCACTGGAGACGCCAAGCGTCTGCAGATACCAGAGTCGCCGCGTCTTTTCTCGGGAACAGTTTCTGGACCACTTCTCTCGAAGTTTCGTGTCCAGCTTTGGCAGCATGGCCAGCCTGGACGTTGCCTTGTATTCCAGAATGCGCTGGTAACCACTGCAGCACAAAGCTGTGAAGCAGTTCGCAAGTTTTATTGCATAGGCGTCTGTGACAAGTTGTTCCTGCATGCGTGGCGACTTTATGGACTGTAGGGCCGCTCTTGAGTCGGTGAAGATGGCCCAAGACTCAGCTGTCTGATATATGATGTAAATCAAAGCGACCTGCAGTGCAGCTAGTTCAGTGGCTGTAGTTGAAGTGCGGTGACTGAAAGTGGCTGAGATGGTAACACTCGCAGATGGAATCGACACACCGATGGCAGATGATGTAGGTGTAACGGAGAAATCAGTGTAAATATTATGCAGAACCCTGTAGCTGGTGTTAGCGTGCTCTATAGCAAAATATGTTACCGCTGGACCAGGAGTATTTCTCTTGCTCTTGAACCCTGGGACGAAAGTGACAATGGACCACGAAGGAATTTTCTACGGTGGCTCAGTCGGCATAGAAAGGCTATGATAATGTTAAATAAGGTCGGAATAAAAACACCGCCTTGGGGAACTGTTCGATGCCCGATGTGCGGAGCTGTGTCACCTTCTTAAGTGGACATGTAGACTGACCGATCAGCGAGGTAGCCTGAGATCCAGCAGTTACATGCCACCTCTAACTCCAACGGACTTCAGAGCGTATAAAAGAGCCTTATGAGTTAAGTTATCGAGCGCTCCCTCGAGGCCGAGGAATAAATACGCTAATAGTGCTATTGCGTGCAGCTTTGTTGAGTTTTGCGCAGTTGACAAAGCTGATTACGTTGTCTATGCTGCCGGGGCCGTATCTGAACACTGACATTTGCGGAGGATAGACATTCATGTTCATCACCAACCAGTCCAGGCGCGTCAATAGCATCTTCTCCGTAAGCTTTCCGACGCAACTGAGTATGGCTATTGGACGATATGGAGTTTATGTCTGTTGGAGACTTGCCAGGTTTGTGGGCAGGAATAAAACGAGCTCGTTTCCAGTAAGGTTCAAGACGGCCACTCTCTCAGCTGGCATTGAATAGGGTAAGTAGGCACATTTTTGCCTCGTCGCCTAAATGTGTCAACTCGGCGCAGCTGACGCAGTTAGGACCAGGAGATGACGCTTTGTTAAGCAATGCCAAGGCGCCAAGTATAGCTCCATGGTCGAAGAAGGTTCGTCTGTCACAACAGTGGTCACTGTCGCTGAAACCCCCTGTGCTGCTTGGGGCAAAGTTGCGAGCGCCGCTGCAGCAGTCATCTTAGATTCTATGGCAGTCGGGCAAGGTAGTATGACATCATGGATCAAAGTGCACAGGGACTGCACTATATGGGAGGCGTTGGGTGAGCGTCCGAAAATGCGATTAAGTGCTCGCTAAGGGGGGAATGGGGGATGGGTGGGAAGTGCTAGGCCGGCCGTGGATCCGCATGGCGCGGCTGAGCGCGGTCCTTGCTCACCCTGTCTTAGAACCAATCACTGGCAGTACAAAGCTAGCGAGCCGGGATGGCTATGGCTTCGTGCGACCTGTGTTCTCGCGCGCCTAGTGTTGGAGGCTGCATAATCTAAATAATCGGAGACGCTTTGAAGCGATAGGCAGCACGAAGCCTTCGCTCACCGCTGTTGTCGCTCTTCACCACGCCAGCTTTGTGATAGCGGTGGCCCGCGGGCATCGAGTGAGATCTTTTCGTGTTTGCCTGTTTCATGTCTCGCTGTAATTTTGCTATTAAGTTTATGTTTGCTGAGAGTTGGTATTAGTTGTTTCGTATTTCTACTTCTCTTAATTGATGTAAATATTGAGTTGTCTTGTGATAGGTTAGCTTTACATCTTGCAAGCGATACTGGCAGAAGGATATTGTGGGATAAATATTCCACGAAAACATAGTCACAGTTTCGCCCGAAAGGCGAAGCATCGATTACGATAGCAAATTAGTGGACACATATGTGAAGTAAGGATAGTAGTTTTATCAACCGTGTAAACTTTTAAACATTCGCTTTCTAACTAAATTAACAAGCGCGGTGCCACACGCGCACAAGCAAACATGAACACATATCACTCGATGACCGCGGAAACTCGCTACCAATACACTGGAGTGAGGAATCGCGGCAGCAACAGCAAGCGAATTGACCCTGGCTCAAAGCGCCGAAAAAGTGCGCGCGAAGCTATAGGCACTCGGCGCATGCATTATGTCCCGCATCGCAGATCGCTTTCAAGATAGGGCCGCGTCATACACAACAGCCGCCGCAGTAGAACCCCCTCCCTCCGGTGCCTTGCGCGCGAATGGAAGTCGGCGCGCTTTCTCCCTTGCGTGCGCGAGATTGAGCCGCCATCGTCGGCTCACCCTCACGCGCTTTCACTCGCACGCACATACAGCATACGGCGCGCGGCGACGACCCTTAGACTTTATCCGGAGCATCACGGTGACGGTGACGGCAGAAATGCGCCAGGAATGTCCATATAATTTATATCGCAATAAAATGAATTTTTCGCGGCCGGGAAACGCAAAACTGATGTGACGGGTCCACTGCTTTGATGGATACAAGAGCACAGCCTGCCTCTGTATTCCTCGCAGTACGTTTAGCCTTCCGTGAAATAAAGGTTTCCAATGGCTTCCGTGTTCATAGGGTGATACGAGGAGTACGGGAGAAGTTTTTGATCTTCGAGCTGATCATATTCGTTCGCTGGTTAAATTGATTCATAAATAGTGTCTGATAACTCCAGCTGCTTCGTTGCCGAAGTGATATCCCATCAGTATTTCATATTCCGCAAATGTTTGGAACATCACTTAGAAGTTTGGTTCCGTTGTCGACAGCGGAACCGAAGTGGTAGTCGTATTTATGGTGTTGAATGATGCGGAGAGGCGATTCGATAATGTGGGTGGCAGACTCCGCCAAGAGTTGTACGATCGCCGAAAGCGACCGTTATTCGCAATGAGCGAAATGAGCCATTCGAAACAGGCCTCACAAAACGCAGAAGTGACCGGGTCGGGAGCCGTTCACCGCGTGTTTCCTTTACATTGCGTACCTCGAAGCGTGCGCAGAAACAGGGCTGATATGATGTCCCGAATAACTTGCGCCATAACGGGATTGAACGTCACCGTGCGCCGTGCGTGTGGCCGGTGGCGGGGATGTGAATTGGGCGGCTCCTCGAGGCGATCCCTTTTGTTCGGCTCGTGCCGAACCGGCACAGGCGGAAACAAAAAAAGCCCTTCAGTTGTCGGTGAGAAAATCGTGCTATAGGATAGCGAGCAAGTTGTGTCTGCGGACTGGCCCGCTGGCCGTAAATTGAAGCGCCGCAGTGTCTGGCGCGCTGCGTCCCGTCCCGGGAAACGCTAAGTACGGCCAGCGACGACGAGGGCGAGAAGCCCTCCATGTTAGTATACCTCCCCGCCACCCCCCGGCCCGCTGCTAGGCTACTCCTCGCTAGTACAGGAAGTGACGCAGGGGGAGGGGGCTGGCGGGCACTTTTTTCTCGCTGTGCAACCACTTGTCCAACTTGCCCGGACCGTGCACTCCTCGGTGTTTGTCTTGCGTGCGCAATTTGCGGGGCTGATCGTATCGGCATTGCGGGCTGAGCCGAGCTGTAAACGAACATCGCTTGTTTACGTTACCCCGCTTTGCGACACGCGTTGTTTGTTTGTTCGTCGTTGGAACAGATGTCTTGGCGGCCGGGCACGCCCCTAAGAGACGTTGCTTCCTTCGTTATAACGAACTCCATGTTATGAATGTTTTCATTAGTTAGGCGCCACGATGCGCTGCTCCGCGCCCTCCTTGTGCTCTCCCCTATCGTCTTTCCCCCCACCCCTCCGTCTACGCGCATGTACGCACAGCACCTCGTCCGTTTCTTGCGTATAGCAAAAGAATAACGAGGATCAGTAAGCTGCTTATAGAGGAGAGGGGTGCCGGTGCTGCCAATGGGCATCCAAAGTGGCTTTAGAGGCGGCGGCCAAAGTGTGATTATCTGCGCTGGGAGATTGATTCCTCTCAACTACTTGTAGATTATTTTTCAAGAGAGCAATATAATGAAAAGTATCGTACAATTCTTGTGAAGTAGGAGATAGGCGTCTATATTTTCCCTTCATTTTCTTCTCTCTCTCTCTTTCTTTATTTACATCCTCGTGATTCTTATCTAATTGACGATGCGCCCTTCATTGGGATCTAGACGCATCTTACGTGCGTGGCGTGACATACTGTATGCGACATATCTACTAGAGTGGGCTAGCTATGATCTTCCGAATTTGCTTGTCGTATCTCGCCTATGAGGTCGTGTAATCACAACGTCTTTATTTTACCAAGTAACTCGGCAGACCCCATGTCGGCGTGGGGAGGACTCTTAATCTTCGTGGCCTTTTTGAACCTGTGAACGATCGATTCTCTAGAAGTTTAGTTAACTGGACAGTGTCACGAAAGATAGTCCGTCCTTGTTTAGCGCGGTAAAAACGGCAGTAAGTGGCACCTTCTTCGTTCACCTAAGTAGCTTCTATGATATATGGCTCAAGATTATGCAACAGCGCAGTGCCTGCCATGCATTTTCTCGATTGAAGTGCGTCAACGTCATAAAAGGGCAACCACTTAGATATGACCTATCACTGTCAATTGACACCCTTGCTTGGTTATTTAAGAATAGATGATCCAATACCCCGATTTGTACCTTATGTGGTCAGGTAAATGATGTGGAACATTTTGTCTGGTTGTGCCCCCAGTTCCACGTGGAACGAAAGCGGTTGCTTCACACCCTAGAGAAGAAAGGTCTTCCACATATGAGCTTTCAACATATCCATGAAGGGCCTGGAGTAACCAGGAAAAGAGCTCTAGGCCTGTTGACAGCCTTCCCTCGAGACACTGCTTTTACTAACGCTTGATGAAATGCCTGTTTAGGGGGAGCAACTGCCGGTAACGCACACCAGGCTCATTTACCTCAAGCATAAAAAGAAAAAAAAAGAAAGCTTGAAGGCGATGCAACCTCTAGTTGACGTCGATAAAATGCAGTGTTTTGCTGGGTAATTTGGGGGTGTACGAACCAAAGAATTCATTATGAGGCCCGCAGCATCTCAAACGACAGCATCTGCATCTTCGACCAGAGGCGCAGCGTCTCAACGAGAGCGTCTCGAAACGCTAGCTGTCTCGAGGGAAGAATGCGAGCCCTTACCACCACCGAGTGATTAATTGCCGTCTTGTTATGTATCGAGTAAGAGTACTCCTGTCACGCCTACTTGTGGGTTAGGAATAAAACTTGGAAAGTTTTCTTTTTCCCATATGTGCTTCAATGCTCTACAGGTGATTGATGAAATCGGGGGGCATGTGTGATCGTCATGTGACACTCGTCAGCGTTGCCCCCCGTCGCGTGAGGCGCGGCGAAAGAAGGACATTTATCACGAATAATGGCGTATGTGTGCGCATATCTGGCATAACAAAATAGTCTCGCGATATTTATATCGGAACGGCGGATCCTTCTGCGCGTACCGCGCTGTTCAATCTGCATGTGAAAGCGCTGGCAAGGTAGTTTTTTGTAAAACTCTATATGTAAGCTCTGTGTCCATCTAAGCGGAAACTTGGCGGCATTCCTGCACTGCACGCCGCAGTTTGAATCTGAAACGAGGAGAAAGTGAGCATAGTGCAAGGGCTGTTGTAGCTCCTTTATTTATGCGATTTGAAGTAGCGTAACTTTACTACTCGTTATTACCGTCAAAATGATGATGGAGAATAGCTCTCGTAACTTTGTTGCTAAAGCCTTCCAACAACGTGTAGTTTCTAGGCAGTTGAAAAATTTAGACTTTTAAGTTTAACACTGCATCATAAATATACTAATTAGTCATGTGCAAAAAGGAAAAAAAAATTATGCAGATACTCCACTAGAGTTGTCTAAGTATGCGTAAGCATTGTGCTGCTCAGCTCATCTCCACGCAGCCCGGTGTCATTATCAATCTTATCAAATTTGATTTGATCAGTGGAAGGCCTTATCAACCTTATAGGTCGTTATTAAACCTCTCGCACTCGATTCGACCCTTATCAAACCTTATCAGTTGCTATCACCGTTATCGAACTCGATACCTCCCTTATCAAACCTTATCGGTCGTTATCAGTCTTATCGCAATCGATACGATCCTTGTCAACCTTATCAGAATTGCTCCGACCATTTTAAGCCTTTATCGCTCTTTAGGACCTTATCCATCCACGTCGATTCATGATCAACCGTAATGAGACCCATAAAAACCCTCATCAATCCTTATCATCCTTTTTAGGCGATTGACGGCTTCTCTGTCTGTGTTGCACGACCCGAAGCGCATGAGCCCTCAGCAGTGCTGCCAACCTCCAAAGCCAGTTTCCCCCTAAATTGGATAAACAAATCTCTAGATTGCCCTAGATTTTTGTTAGGCACATTTGTTGTGTTTGTCAATATGGTTTTTTTTATGCAAATAGATTGAAAGCTTACCGTATCAATTTATTTCCAAACTCGATTTATAAATTTAAATAATTAGGTTGCTATAATCAAGCTGAATTGATGTTGTAGTGCAAGTCGTGCTCAGCAGAGTTCTTCGTGCTAACAACACAGCCTCCTGCCTAAAACTACATTTACAGAACAAGAGGTCAACACGTTTATACTCGCTCCACATGCAAAACAAACTTGAGCAGCAAAAATACCAGATTGACACGGACCCTTACTTGAATTGTAAGGAAGCTGGTACAGCACTACGCCGCTTTATACAATATGCAGCAATGCGAAAATTATAAAGTTCCCCTAATAAATTTTACATGGGTAAGCATTTCTATGCCTGCCCAACGAGGAAACTCGTCCCTCTGTCACCTAAGACGAATGGCTATGAAGAAATTTTAAAAAATACTAACTATAGTTGAACAGAAAGAACGTTAGCGGTGGCGAGTTTCGAACTTACGACACCACGCTCAGAAGCCGAGTGTCTTGCCCACCGGGCTAAGCACCCACGCTTCTTGAAAGTCAATATATCTGAACCATATGAATGTGTTGTACCGGTAATACAAAACAAATGTCACAGGAGAACAGTTTCTGTGAAAGCTTTGTTGGAAGATTTAGTGATGGTGGTATAAAAGCCACCTCTATAGCACATGTAGTGCCGATTTGTAGCATTGTAGACAACAGGAAAATTCCCATTTTGAGAAACTTTAATGCAAAAACGCCGCATCCCCGATGCGTTTCGGTGGTCGCGCGATGGGCCTTCCGTAGGGGCGTTCCTTCACCGACCAAATGCCGCCGATCTCTGAGGGCTCATGCGCTTCGCGTCGCGCAACACAAGCAGATAAGCAGTCACTGCGTTGATAAGATTGATAGTGAGTGATGAGAGGTTATATGGGTCTCATCACGGTTTACAGTTGTTCTATGCGCATGGATAAAGTACTAAATAGCAGGGCTTATAATGGTCAGAGCAATCTGAATATGGGTTAATAAGCACCGATACGGGTTGATAAGGTGAGATCAAGTCCGATAAGGTTGACAAGGACCGAGAAGATTTGATAAGGGTCGGATCATTCCGATAAGGTTTGCAATGGCACATAAAGGTTGATAATGATCGGATAGATTGCGATAAGGTTGATACCGACAGACAAGAGTTGATAAGGCTCGGATCGAGTCCGATAAGTTTGATAACTGATAAATATTGACAGGGTCTAATTTCGTCCTGTAAGGTCGATAACGACCCATAAGGCTTGATAAGGGTTTATACTGGTCGGATCAAGTTTTATAAGGTTGATAATGACACCGGGCTGTGTGGACATGAGCAAGTGGCACAATGCTTACGCATACTTAGACAACACCTAGAGGAGCTTCTGCGTAACACTTTTTTTTCTTTTCCTCTGTGCCAAAACTCGCCCAAATACGTGACCACTGGGACTCTAGAATGTGAGTCTGTTGCTCTGCCTATGGACGGTAAATTTGAGTGCATAGTCGGATACGCTGCGCCCCGACCGCCTAGTCATGCTCAGCGCTATACTTCGTTCCATACATAGCAGTCAACGCTGTGGAAGCTGCGCAAGAAGTTCGGCCAAGAAAAGATCACTCCGCGCGTTATCGCTGTGCGCCAACAGCGTTCGCTCGCGCGAGCATGCACGTGGGGCTCCTCGCGACGGCTTGCAAATAAAAAACCCAAAAAAAAGACTACAAAATAAAAATGATCTACGGCAACGCATTAGCAGCCGCATACCACATTGTGTTTGTTTCTAAGGATTAAAACTTGTTTCATTAAATACTGAGCCTACATAAAAAAAACAGTTCTGCACAATTGGTAAAAAAAAATCGAACTACATCCAAGTGCGAACGAAGCCACTGCAAGAAGTCTCTACCCTCCACAGCATTGACTGCTATGTATGAAACGGAGTACTGTATAGGCATATGTGTCCGCTTATGCCGGGATTTGCAGGTGCTGCTTTGTTTGGCATTGCAGCATTCGTTTGCTTTATCGGTTACAGATAAACATTTGATTTAAAGGGGGACATCCACACCTTGTCGTTTACTTGACGAGCAGCGTTCACTGCGCTGCAATACGACCACAAATCATGCTCCGCATGCCAATGCGAAAGTAATTTGGGCTGACTGAAATCAAAACACGTCAGAAGTTCCACGTATCCGTCCGTGCGACGTCCCAGCATTGGTTTCTCAAGTCTCTGAGTTTCCAAGCCGTAGCACAATTTCCCCCAAGATTACGAAAATGTTTCCTGAAGAAAACCTATAATCGCTAGGTCTAGGGAAATTTTCCTAGGGTTGGCAGCACTGGCCCTCGGAGATCGGTGGCATTTCGGTCGGTGAAGGAACGCCCCAACGGAAAGTGCATCCTGCAACCTCCGAAGCGCGTCGGGATGTGGCGTGTTTGGCAGTAAAGTTTGGCAAAACCGGAATTTTTCTGAAGCCTGCAATGCTCCAAATCGGCTCTACATGTGGTCCTAGATTTGGCTTTTATTCCGCCATCACCAAATCTTTCAACAAAGCCTTCATGTAAACTGTACTCCTTTGACATTTATTTTCTAGCGCCAATACATCACATTCATATGGTTCAGATATATTCACGTTGCGCAACCGTGGGTGTTTAGCCCAGTGAATAAGACGCTCGGCTTCTGAGCGTGGGGTCGTAGGCTCGAAACCCATCGCCGCGATCTTTTCCTTGCAGAAATTATTTTCTTTTTCATTATGGAGCGCGTCGTATTACGCATTACGGACGCACAGACCGATAGATAGATTCTCCTGGTTGAGTCGCCAAAGAATGCTTACGCATTAAACATATACTGTCGACAGCTGATATGGCGTGATATAGACAAAGGTAACGTTCAATAGCGTCGCAAGTAAACAAGAATCCGTGATGGCCATTCACTAGAGTCTGTCATGAGTACGTTATATAGGTAAATTGCTCACAGGCGAGCCTAACTGTGAGAAGGAAACCTGCAAAAGAATACCATTCGACCATTAGAGTTACAGAATGGGTGCCAAGGAAAGGTAAGCGCAGACGAGGACGGCAGAAAAATAGGTGGCGTGATGAAATGAGGAAATTTGTAGGCGCAAGTTGGGATCAGCTAGCGGTAGTTGGAGTAATTGGAGATCGCTGGGAGAGTCTTCGATCGTCCTGCAGTCTACATCAAAGTATGATGATGATGATATGGCCTTGTACCTTCTAAAGAAGCAACGCCCATGTACACGGAGGTCCTCTTAAGTACCGTCCGCCATCGGTCACCGCACCAACGATCGTCTCGTTATCGTCAGTATATATGTCTTCCATGAGTGCGGTGACCGAACGCCCTCCAGTCAGGAAACTTTCTTACGTAAGAGAGGTTTTGTGAATGCACGCCATGTTCCGTCTAAAAGAAGGCGGGAAGCTGTCTCTCTTTCTCTCCTTAAACAAGGACGATTATCGAGCGCCGCCATTAGTGTGAGTCAGTTGCTTGTGCACTTCATTTTCTATTTTTCACGTTTCCTTTCTTGAAATAGTGATGACACGATGTTTTCTATTTTTAATTCATTCTATTTGTTTAGCTTTTGTTTTCTTTAAATGAGGGTCCCAAACTTCTTAACACTATAGAAAGAATACAAGCAGGCGTAAAATCGCCATAAATAATTTGCCGTAAAGCTTTCGTCTACGAACTAGTTTTGGTTTAGGCACCCAGAAGGTATGCACCATGACGCCATGATACAGCGGCTCGCACTGTTCCCGAGATCGCTGTTGCGGCTGCTTGCAAGCTCACAGAGAAAGAGAGAGAAAAAAGAACGCGGCAACATTCTTGTTTTATTTTTTATGAGCTGCTTGTTCATCACATATAGCCTTGTTGCTACGCGACGTCAGCAAAGTCCACTCTGTAATGACGTCACGATAGTGTCGAGGTCCCAAGGTCCGGCGTTTCGTATCAAATTAATGTACACGTTTCCCAACATTCATACTCTCCAAGTGTCACCTTTTTCTTTATGCGACAGGAGACTGTGATAGAGTTTCCGCAATTTGTCAAGTATATGCGAGTATATATTATCCCCTGGCCGTGGTTACTCAGTGGCTACAGTGTTGTGCTGCTCAACGCGAGGGCACGGATTCGACTCCTGGCCGCATTTCGATAGCGGCTGAAGGCAAGAGCGCTCGTGTACTGGTGCTTTGGATGCACCTTGCAGAACCCCGGGTGGTAAGAAATAATCCGTAGACCTTCACAGCAAGGCGTCCCTTGTAACCCGCTGTGAAATGTCGGGACGTGGAACCCTACAATTTAATTGATTTTGAGAGTATACTACTTTAATGGCAGAGAAGAAGAAAGGGGGGGGGGAATCGCTTTATTTCTGTCTCTTTCTTATCTAGCTGAGGAGTCCTACTTACTTCTCTCTCTGTCGCCAGCATCATCCGCTCCCCATGTAACGTCAGTACGTAAAGTCGGCCGTCACGCCACAAGATTGCACACGTTCGTTCGCACTAAAAAGCTTTAGCGCGTATATCGGCGCTCCGTGGAGTCTCCGAATGCGTTAAGAAACAATCTTGGAGTTGGGTCACATCGCGTACCACAGGTCTGTAGTACGACCCGGCCAATATTATCGCCGACAGTTCGTACGCGTGGAGATAAGCGACGCCGAAAACTCTTCACTCAGTTCTTTTTTTGTTTTGCTTTATTTTTTGTCTATTCTTTGCTATCACTAACAGCGCTTCGGCATCTTGGAACTCTATCCAAACAGTGAAGACTACCAACAAAAAATTTTAGCCATGAGGAGAGAGCTAGAATGAACGCGGGGCCACCCGGGGTAAAGCCAACGTGTGAACCGTCAAAAGGTGGTCCGCCAGTTCGGCCTGCTCAGAGCGTTCCGCGACACTGAATAGCCTCCGGTCTGTTCCCTGCCTTCGCCTTGGCAAAGAAATGTTTTCGCGAGCGACCTCTGCTCTCCGAGTACTTGTCGGTAGTCCGGAAAGCGCACCGCACGCGCGCAACCTTTGCACTGCCGTTTATTGGATGGCACAAATGTGAGGTCGACGGCGTAACCGTTGGGTGCGAGACGTAAGTGGCGCCCTTGATAAATTTCCATCTTGCATTACAGGTGCGCTCACTATTGAGACGGCAGCGGACGGGCAATGGCAGTTCCATTTGCGAACCCGCTGTGAATGTCGCGACGAGCCGAATGAAAACAGCAGCATGCTGTAGCCATTAAGGCCCGGCGCGTGCCGGCAGCCAGTTCGCCTCTGTTTTCGGGCAACCGGATTCCCACAGGTTGGGGCCCGAACCAGGAAGCGGGAGTCGACGTACTACAGCTCTGCCGGTATGGCGTTTCCCCTCCTGCCTGCACCCTTCGGCGGCCTACGTGCGGCCATCGCAGGGCTTGGCGATACCGAGGGAAAAGGCTACGGGGCGTGTGGTCCACTTGACCAGATTGTTCGGCTGGAGCGGGCGCCAATGATTCTAAACCGGGCTCCTCAACAAACCGCCGGCAAAGATTGTTTAGCCCCGGGGGCAGATTCAGTTTCTGCAGGAGCGTGTGACGGCTTTTGTCACGGATACTGTAGGTAGTACCGTCATTACAAAAATGATTAATGAGAACATTTTGCCTCCGTGTGTACGCGTAATTTATTGGTGTGCACCGAACGCTATGGTAAGTTGGTTTATTGAGTATACTTACCGGTTGGGAATTTCGGCATTCGTGTTTATCTCCGCAGAGCCTAAACGCGCCCTGCCTAGATGCGGAGGCGAGGCCGTGCCTGCCCCATATATTTTTGCTCTCCTGTTTGTTGTGCTACTGCTGCAAGCACCGCCGGAAGCGCTGTCGGGTTGACGTCAGCCGCGCGACCGGTTGCCAGCTGAGGCAGCGTGCGGCTTGTTCTACAGACGGGATTGTATACGTAACCGGAGATGAAGCGAGCCGATTAAATGCTCGCTGTCAGCGACGCCGATGCGAGGGCGCGTCCTTGGCCCCTACACTGCAGGGAGACGTGTGCCCTTATGCGGTCTCTGCTCTTGGCGTGCGTTCGCGTCGGCTCAGTCGCGAAGCTGTCAGTGCTAATCCTCAGCTGGACATCTCCGCCCTTTAACTCGACTAATTCCGCTGGTTTGATGCCGCTATACAAAACGTGATCCTACAGTGCAAGAGCAAACTACGCCTCTCGTAGATAGTTAAGTCAGTCTGCATGCTTGCTTTTTTCCCCTCTCGCAATCCCTCGTATCTCACTTTATTCATTTCCCAGCGCGCTGAAACGCCATTGGCCACAATGGCGTTAATGTATGCGCGTTAAGCAAGCAGGATCAATTTGTTTTACCTGCAAATGGAACATGAAGAATGAAAGACGTGAGTCGATCCGAACTTATAGCGTTGCCGAACTTTCACTCTTCTGCTCCGCCGTGCCTTCGCATCGCTCCTTGTGGAACTGGTTTTTCCTTCCGGAGCTCTTTGTAAGCAATTGCAACTTGCTGCTTTCTGGCGAACAGACATGTTAGCCACCGATTGAACTGGTTTACTGCGTGTGCGTGCGGGGTGCGGGCATGTGTTTTGTGAGAAGTGCGCGTACACTTGCGTAGCTATACGCACATCGGTTTTGTCTGTTTTGTCGCTTCAGTCTAAACAAGTGGCGCGCTGCGGTGTGAGTGTCCTCGTAAATTTATCTTCTGCTTCTACGATATCCGCTTGACAGGCTTGATTTCTTCGGTGATAACAGTGGCCGAGAAGGGAGGCATGTTCGCTTCTTTATATAAGCAGTAGCTGCATCGCGTCAAACATGATAAATTGATCGCAGAGTTTTGTTGCGTGTAGGGAACGCGAACAAAAGAGGCACGTTTCAATTGGCTCCTGAAGCAGCGAGCCTAACCTTGATTACAGTTGCATTTTTTCGCCCTGCCTCTTCGCATTAGCCCGGAGGGCAAGTGGCACATTCAACTTTGGTGCTGATCTATCTGCATGGAGTAGTTTGTTCTTCTCTGTAAGTGTCTCTCTGTAAGGCTTAAGAGATCGTTTATAGTGTCCCTCCCACACGCACTCAGTGCTTACTCTCTCACTTTTCCCTCTTTCTATTCCCCTTTCCCCCACCCCCAGTGTAGAGTAGCAAACCGGGTGCACTTCTGGTTGACCTCCCTGCCTTTCGTAACCTTGCTTTCTCTTCTCTTCTCTGTAAGTGCCAGAAAACAAAAATTAATTGTACGATCTGTGTAAGTTTAAACGTGAACGAGTACAAGCACAAACGGAGCGTCTTTCTCATTGATCGGCGTGATAAAAAGGAGATGTTAACACATGTTAAGGCGAGATGTTAAAATAAAGAAAAACAGAATTCCCGCGACAGGCCAGCCCCGCCTTTTCAGGTGGATTTCAGAAAGGAAGCGGAAACTACTTGCACGGCGAAACGTAATTTCAGAATCGATAATGAAATATATTCGCTAAATAACTTAGAGACTTTAACCCTCATGTTGCTGTTGCGAAACTGAAACTTAGCAGTAGGGAAGTCACGTCTGCAAAGCAGAAATAAGACTAGTGTTACTTTCGAGATATTGCTCCCAAGCATGGGGTACCATGCATTAACATGTCTTAACATGTCTTAACATGTCTTAACATGTCTTAACATCTCCTTTTTATCACGCCGATAAATGAGAAAGACGCTCCGTTTGTGCTTGTACTCGTTCACGTTTAAACTTACACAGATCGTACAATTAATGTTTGTATTCTGGCGCACTTACAGAGAAGAGAAGAGAAAGCAAGGATACATTGGCGTACCAATTAACAGTTTCCCCAATAGCGCCCTCCAGCAGTTCGGGAAGATCTTAACGACAACGTCCATGCAATTTTAGCACATTTTGGGCACGGATGTATCGAAAGTGGTGCTAGTTGCTAACGATTTCCGCTAAGCAGACGTGTCTCTCTATATGCTGCTCGCGGCTTCAAAATCGCAACTGTGACGTGTTCCCTAAAGTGAATAATTAAAACACAATTAGTGAATCTTTCTAATTAGCTAAATGGACATTGCGATTTGTCGTGTCAGCCTCCTCAGATAATGCACCTGAACAGGCGAAATTTCGCTACATGCTTCTGTTTCTTGTAGTATTTTAAAGAATGTGTTCCGACTGAACTAAAACACTCGGTGTACCGTGTTTCCCATCTAACGTGAGCCAAACTGTTAAAATAAAGTTAGAAAAATAAAGAAAAATACTCGGTAAAATATACAATGATAAAACCTACGGTGTTCTTTTCTCACAAGTTAAACGACATCACACCTTTGGTCTTATAGCCGTACCTACGCCGTGTTTTCATGTTTTCTTCATTTCCTTTTCCTACAACAGCTTGGCTAAAGTTATCTGGAACACCCTATATACGTGTCTGCGCTCCATAGTGTATGTGGTATTGGCGGGATTTACCGTATGCTCGAGCGGCAGCATGTTTAGCGAATGGTATACAATGAAAGCGCCTAAAATTTTTGCAGGCCAAGTCACTGTGATCGCAGCTATTCTTCATTCGTGCCTATTCTGTAGCACTCACAGCGGTCTGACGCTCCAGAACGTCAACACGGTGAGGTCTCAGCCACTGTGACTGCGTTCGCATCTGTACTATGCGGAAGTCCAACAACGCTTGCGATCACGTATAGTGTGCCATATAACCTATATACATGACACAATACACATGCGTAAACAGTGCCTTACGATGTGGCTCACCGCAGACCGCCGTAACCAACCTTTCATCGGCCTCGGGGTTCCGTAATAAGGCAACATTTATTAGAACTACAAGTACCACTGTCTTTGCATGGAAGAGTCCAGACAGGGCACAGTATTTAGACAGAAAGCGCCGGATGAGCAGACTATATAGAAGGCCGTATTTCCCTTCAGCGTTGCATTTAAGCTTTGCCATATAGCGCTTGAGATACTGAGTATTGAATGCTTCCTGCCGCGGTATCACATTGCACGGTGCAATGCTGTACTATAAAGGGAAAACGTTGGAATCAAGTCTTTCAGATGAGCTAATCGAAACGACAAGGCGTTCATGCGTTCCTCTCCGCTGCCTCTTTCCGGTGCTTTAGGAGATACGCGAAGCAACGACGCCCGGTGAATGCATTTCTCTGTCCGTTATACTACAGTCATAATGAATAAAAAGCGCGTACGTTAATGATACAAAGGTTCTTGGCGATATTTCGTCCGCCGCACATACACAAGCGGCCGGCCTCTAGCACAAGCGGACCGTCGGGAGGAAATCGGTCACATGGCGCTCGGCTACAGCAGCTGCCGCTCCGCGGTTCGATCTGCTCTCATGCAACATCGATACGTCGGGGCCCCCGCACGCGAGCCAATTATCGATAAAACAATCGAAGATCACTCGTATTTATCATTGGCTTCGCGACGCTGATTGGTCCGCAGCGACCGCGTCTGTCGTCGCACGCAGCTGGAGGCAGGGGACATGTAATTCTGTGGTATCTTTCGGCGCTTGTTTCTCTCCTGGCCCTGAGCTTGGAGAGCGAGGGTAAAAAGAGACGATAAAAATGAAGCAAGGAAAAGAAACACGGGAGTGAGCAGCGCCGTGCAAGCCACCGATCGTATCGTCGCTCTCTGGTGGTTCAAAACAAAAAGCGGACGCGCTTGCTCATTGAAATCGTGGAGAGGGGTGGTTGGGCAGGGGAGATATGTGCGGACTTGATTGCCGTAATTGGTGTCGGTTGGGCCGACGAATGATACTGCGGTACTGCGCCCTTATATACTGCTGACACAATAAGCGGTTGACCAGGCGGGTTAGTGGCGGGAATGGCTCGTTTGCAAGGTCGTGTTCCTTATTGTTATAATCATTTATTCATTACTTGGAGGGACAGTTGAAGAGTTCTTACATAAGGTACAAGACGGGAGCGCGCCATCGGGCCTCTCAGCGACCGCTTTCTCCCAGCGAGCGCTGGAGGTTTATTGGCGCTTTTAGCATACAGACCCGCCACGTTGCTCATGAATGAATGCGATGCCAAGACACATGCCTCGCAAAAAAGATTTCCAGTGTTGGTTTTGCAGTACAGCAAGGCAGCAAGGCAGAGTGCCTGCTGGCACGCAGTAAGGAGCTGTAGTATTACACGATACCCGAAATTATCCGGCCGTGACCCAAAACAGCCAGTGTGATTGTGAGCGTTAAGTTATCTGCTTTCTTTCGCAAAGCTTAGGGAGAATTCTCGAGTTGAAGTTGCAAAATACTATGGGCTTGATCTCTGGCCATACCGCTCTTTCTTTCTTTCTTTCTTTCTTTCTTTCTTTCTTTCTTTCTTTCTTTCAAGTGCTCTGCCTAAACGGGAAAAAAATAATGACGAACCAACGAACATTGTTGGCGAAACTTCACCCCGGAGACCCGGGTTCGATTCCCTTCCAGACAGAAATGCACCAAATTTTCTTTTCAAACACTTTATTTTATTTTGTTTACAGGAACCTCCCTGATAAATTTGACGTCAATCCGAGTATTTTTTGCCGTGTTTATTATTTGCGAGTCTTTTACTCTGCGCCGTGGGCCATATTTGGTGTCATCGCTCGGTCACACTGCCGACGACGACGCCGGATTTTCGCGTCATGGGGCTATTCGATCTTAGCTAAGATCTAACGAAGTAAAGAACTGTGTATAGAGTGAACGGTCGAAGGCGTCGCCGATCCTTGGCAGGGGGTAAACATCGCGTCTGGTGACTTTGTTAAGCCATCTGCAGTCGACACAGAAGCGTAGTGCATTGTCCTTCTTTTTAACCAGAACGACAGGAGGCGCCCACGGGCTTGTCGAAGGCTGAATAACATCATCATTCAGCATTTCTTTATCCTGGCGTTTATTCGCTTCTCTTTCCATTGGCGACACGTGGTATGGATGTTGACGAACTGGCCGTGCCGACCCCTCTGTTAAAATACGGCGTTTCGTAACGGAGGAGCGCTGAACTTTAGATTATGTGGAGAAGCAGCCAGAGAATTCGCTGACGACGCCTAAAATTCGCTGCTTCTGGAGTTCCGACAAGCCGGCATTAGCGTGAATGCGGCTGCTGAAGGCGGTAGCATTTTTCACGTCCGGTGTAGTCACTTCTAATGTGCCAACGTTGGAGAAGTCAGAAATTTCGTTGAGGAAGGCGACAGACAGGCCGTGCCTTGAGGGACGTGCTGAAACTCGTTGCTGAAGTTTGCCAGAACCAGTGAACATTTGTTCTGCAACTGAACAAGTCCTCAGGCTATGCAGATATACCGTTCGAGTAGCAGCGGACTATTTGCCTCGGCAATGCCCTTGTAGTCGTCGAATGCGTCGCAGGTTACAAGAGCTACTCCTTGGCGGTAACGTGACGTTGTCGTCAACGATGCGCAAGGCGTTGTCATGACTGTCGTACTTGCTGATTGCTATATGGCGTGCGCCGTCGAAAACGTTACCCGTGGCTCTTGCAAATTTATGATGACTCCATGAGCCTGCAGGAAGTCGATTCCAAGAATCAGGTCTATCGAACAACTCGGCAGGATAATGAAATCTCCGACGTACGTGAAGCCGCGAATATTCACTCGTGCTGTACATCTGCGCACGGGATTTAAGAGATGACCTCCGGCAGTGCGGACCGGTGACCCAGTCCACTGCGTGTAAGCTTTTCTCAGGTTAGCGGCAAGTTCTCTGCTCATAACCGAAGTGTCCGCGCCGGTGTCGACTAAAGCTTTGACTTCATCGTCGTCTATGCTTACTGGTATATCCGACGTTACTACGTGCTTTGAATCACCTGAGCTGGTTTGAACCTCGGTCTGTTGTCGCTTTCGTCGCAGTAGAGGATATTCGGTACTCTCAGTGTCAGCGGTCTCACCTCCGGAGGTCGTTCAACTCAGTTTTGCCGGTTTGCAAGGCCGGGCGACCGGCGCCTAAGGGCGTCTCGAGGGAAGACGGGACTTGGCGACAGGTATCGTGACGGAGCAGGTGATGACAAGCGAAGCTCGTGCCTTTGCTGTTCGACGAAATTGTGACGACTGTCGAGGAAGCTCTCGTCCTCCAGCGGGCGCTCACCAGGTCGTGGACGAGGCGCATTCTGGGAGAAACAATGGAGACCCACGTGACTGTAGGGACACGTCCTGTAGATATGGCCGGCTTCGCCACAACAGAGAGCGCTGTGGTCATAAGCACGCCAGACATCACCATTTCTTGGCGTGTACGCGTCGATGAACGCTGCATTCGACGCCTGAACCCGTCTCCTCCGCGGTGCGCAAAACGTTTGAGGTGGTGGTATACAGCGATGGGCGTCGTGGGGCTTTTGCATAAGTCATCCTAACATGCTCCTGCTGCTGTGGTGCCCCGTAGCATTCTGGAACTTGGATGGCTTGCCTGATCTCGTCTCGCACCATTTACGCCACAGAAAGTCGCGCGACCGGGGAGCTCGATCGCCTGCATTTGTGGAGCTCTTATGACAGCTGTTATCAATTCTCTCAGGTCACTGACGTCGCCTCCCAGAGTCACGTTAGGGATGCCACTCGAACATGCAGTCACGTTTCATTGTACTGCCTAGCGCGCTGTTGTAGTGCCTTTTTTATCGCAGTCGCTTCAGCAAGAAAGTCCGCAAGCGTAGTCGGTGGGTTGCGGATAAGGCCGGCAAAGATTTCCCGCTTTACACCTCGCGTTAGGTGTCGGACTTTTTTTGTCTTCGGGCATTGAAGCGTCTGCACGCCTGAAGAGCCGAGCCATGTCTTCAACTATACGTGGTGACGCTCTCATTAGGAATTCGAATTCTTGGGTGGATCGATAACTCCGGTCTCTCCTTTCTGTGTGCGCTGGTGTGTGTGGCGACTAACTGCCGACGAAATTCGTCCCGAAACGTCAATGTTGCCTCGTGGTTCTCGAACCACGTCTTTGCAGAATCCCCGAGAGTGAAGTACACATTATGCAGCTTGCGCTCTTGGGGCACGCCCTGCTAGACGCTATGTTCGTTTGTACGCGGAAAGTTTGGAAGCGCTGCAATCACGGCGCCCAAGCGGGTATGTCACGTGGTACTTTTTTGTATTTCGCTCGCATCCGCAGTAAGCTCAAGAACACTAGTACTTAGTAAATAGAAAGTTAGAAACTGCCTAATCGGACGTTTTGCAAAGTGCTCTACAACTTTCTAATTGGAATCTTTTGCCTAACTTCGTTGCTTCAGAAGTTAGTTCATTAATATTTACTAATTATCTAAGTAAGCAAAATACAAAAGAAAGAATAGCGTGAGGCACTACACACAAAAGTGAGCAACATGCATTCCGTCGCGTGGTCTTAGAGTGTATTGGCATATCTTTAAACTCTGGCTAAAGTTAGCTGAAACACCCTGTATATAAGGAGAAGGCGAAGCACCTATGACCGCACGACACTGGCCGCATTCCTAGCGAGCCAATAAATACGTCGCGGCTGTAAGGTGCAGCGGTATTTCGCCGAGATGTGGAATGCACTCAGCCACGCTGTGTACCGTATGGAATGGGTGCATTCCATATCTCGGCGAGGAAACAGCATCGAAATCTGCTGCAATGCAGGTTGCTTTGCTGCCTAGCGAAAACAGTCGACGGCGGCGAGCTGTATCATGCCGGAGTCCCGTAGACATTGATGCTGCCTAAAACATCAAGCCTTAGTGCTTTTTAGGCGAGCGGCACCGGTTTTGGGGAAAAAACCAGGTTGAGGATGGCGATTTGCTCGAGTGTGAGATAAATAAATAAATAAAGTAGGAGACAAATATTGATTGACTAATTATTGGGCTGTTATGGCGCAAGGGCCAGTTCTCGCCAATGAGCGCCAATGTGAGAGAAATATATATATATATATTTTTTACTATGGGTTATATTTCAGATGATAACAAAAAAAAATATGGGAAGTTTCCACTATAGTGGTGCAAGGCTGGGTCACAGCGGAGCTAGTTCCGGCTTTTGCTAAGTATTGCTAGGTTTTGCTAAGTTTTGCGAAGTTATATATTGCTCGGGTAGGTTCATACTAAGTGTCGTCAAGGTTTGCTAAGTTTCGCCAAGTTTTTGCAAGGTCATACACGGCCAGACTCCAGCAAGTCACACGCATACAAGCCACAGTACGTGCATCACAATTTATTATGTACACTGCTTCAGTACCACGTCATCATCGTCGATCCGGTCCTCGTCCTCGACGTCTGACCGTCGTCGTGGTCGTCGTCGTGGTCGTCGTCATGGTCGGTGGCGTCGAGGAAGGCTTCGCGAAGCACTTGCAAGGCAGAGCTCCTCTGGTCAAAGTTCCGCACCGAGCTCACCGTGGGGAGATTCACGCCGAACCAGAGCCGGTCACAGACGCGGCAGCGGTGCCCGAACTCTATGCCGAGCAATTCTCGCTGGAAGCGGCCGCTCGCACCTCCCATGGATTTGCGGGCTTGGAAGTTCTCGGTGACGCGCAAGCTCGGAACCGATTCCCGGCGGTGCCGAGCATTCAGTTGGCAGCGTTCGTTGTCTCCGGCCCGAAACTCGGGATCCTCGGCTCGGCGACGGCGTTTGTCGGCGGCGGCCTCGGCGCGATGGGCAGGATCGGCTCTCCTTCGTCGATCGTAGCCCCACTGAGCCGCGCGCTGAGCTTCCTTGTAGGTCACAGACGCGACAGCTGTGACCAAACGCTATGCCCAGAAATTCGCGCTGGAATCGGCCGTTCGCAGCCCCCGTGTGTCGGCGGGCTTGACGCGGGAAGTTTTCGAGCAGTCGCAGGCCGGGATCGCTTTCTCGGCGACGTCGAGCGTTCAGGCGCCGACTCTCGCGTTCCCTGGCCTGAAACTCGCGATCCTCGACTCGGCGTCACCTCTTCTCGGCCGCAGCTACGGCGCGGTGTTCCGGATCAGCTCGGCGGCGACGTATAGCTTCTCGCTTGGCAGTACGGAGCTCTTCCTGGTAAGCCGCTTCTTCTTCGGGCGTCCGGACTTTCCTCGGTCTTCCCACGGCAGCAGCACGTGCGCATTGAGTAGAGGAGGCGAGAGGTGCGTCGCCGCACCGGCTGTTGCGAGCTTTTACTCGCCTGTGACGTCACTACTCTGCCCTACGCGCGTGATGGTGCGAGGAGGTTACGTGGATGGTTAGGCACATAGCATCAAGTTAGGCAGCTTTGCTTGCAAGAACGATTTTAAACTCTCTCTGTGGCAACGAAGACAGGTTATCTGCCCGATGAATGTCGTTCCACGTCAGGAGGGCCGACTCGTTTACTTTAAACGGGTTCACTCTGTCATTAAAAATCCGAAACGCCTAAAAAGGGCTCAATACACTTTATCAGCTCTTCAGAAGATACCTAACTACTCACGAACGCACCGGCGGCGATTCTTTTGTTCAAGGTTACTGTGCAGTGACTGCGAACACTAAAAAAGACTGTTTTCTACAGTCCCTTCGTCGGACTACGAAGAAGGTGGTATAATCTATTTACCATTTATTTAGTTATTTAATGAATCAGAAACCTTTTTCTTTTTTGAAATGTACATGATTCTATGCCACAGCTATTGAGACAGATATTGAAACATCTGCAGCAACTACAAAAAAGAAAAAAAAGAAATAGCAAAAGAAAGATCCAGTTATCCTAAATAGCGACTTTAAAAACAAAAGAGAGAGGGGGTAGGGACAATATTGTCATGACAACGTGCGCAGAGAACATTTAGCGGAAATATAAGAAAATAATAAATAATTTTGACCATGATCAGATTCACCTGAGGAAGGACAAGGTAACATAGGAACGCTCTGTTTATTACTTGAGCGTGTAAATGCTACGAAGAGCAGAGGGCGTACGTTCGTTAAGGTTGGAGTTTTGTGCATCAAAAGTGTTCAGCAAGCTGGGAAGTGAGTGACGTATCATTTGTCGCCCATAATTTGTGCGTGAGTGGGACGCAAGCCATTTCCCAGTCTGGCGGGTGTTGTAGATTATTTGGCGTCTGTTAAGGTTTACAGAGGTATATAAAACGCTGTTTTCTGTTTTAATACTCTTATATAGACGAGAACTAACCGATAATTAAAGAAAGAACTGTGAAATTCAGTATTCTAAATTTTTAGCAGTGGTTGTGAGTGGGAATCAAAGCGCACGTCGCAAATGCGAACCATCTTTCTCTGCAAAGCAAAGAGAAGGTTGGTATTAGCGGCAGAGGTAGTGCCCCAAACAAGAAGGCACGAGTTGGAGTGAGTGACAAACAAGGCGTTACAGATGAGCATCTTGGCGCTGAGCGAAAGTTCTACGAGATTTTTTTTTTTTAATTGCAACTGACTCACTCAGCTTTGGCTGCGAACTGCTAAATAACTAAAATGTTTCGCTTTTGTTAACAACATTTCAAATCTATAATAATCAATAAATCAATCGCAACTACATCTCGTTCACACTCACGCTTGAAGATTTATGTTTGTGCACAGCTTTATTCCTTGCTTCCTTCCTTCCTTCCCTCTTCCTTCTTTCCTTCCTGTCCCCCTTTTTTTTTAAACAACGTAGAGCGTATGCACTGGTGCTAAATGTGAATTCACCGTTACTGTAGATCTTAGCTTGAACAGTATTTTTTGCAATTAAAATGAAAATAAAAGAAAGATATTTAGTCGCCTGCATGTAATGCCAACGAGTACTCCTTTTCACGTAATATTATTCATAAGAAAAAATATTGTACTTTAGGAAGCAACGTCACACGTTAGAAAAAATCTGGAGCGGGATTAGATAAGAAAGTGAATAAAGTCCACATGTGCTTGAACAGTCTACAACTATGCCACAGGAGCCGCGCACTCTGAATGGCCGTGTTTCACCGGCAATGCAAATTTCGCATATGAGCATGATGCTTCATCAAGTGAACACCACGGGAGCAGGGAACCGCGTGAATAAGTCTCAGCGGCCTTCGAGACGTATCGCTTAAGTCGGCAAAGGGGGCCATCTGTGTGCGGACTGACGAAGAACGGCTCACGGTCTGCCTTCATATGCCTTTCTTTTTCATCAAGCAGGGCGACGGAGGCCTTGGGTTTTGTTTTTACGGTTTAGTTAGATACGCCTTCGTGTCTAGTAAGCATCGGTCACCGCCACATTCATTACGCGAGACATTGTCGGCCCCCACTGCTTATTTCGTAGTCTTTGCATGAAGAAAAAGATGCGCTATCTGGGCACTAGCCACTTAAGGACGTTCGCTCTGGTTGCTCTGATGGCATCGTAGTAAGCGAGAGGGTAATCTATAATCTAAATCATACATTGCGCTGGCGCTGCCGTCGCCGAACGAGGAAGTGACGGCGGGGTCGCAGAGCTAATCGCTGTCTGGGTGCCCCCGGTGCCAGTGGCAAGGCGACATTGCATCTTCCAACACTGCTGACCACTGTACTCTGTTGCCCGCCATCTTCAGTAGTGCTTGTACAGATGACTATTGCCGCTGGCAGGTCGTGACGCCATATAAGAATACATGGGCGCTCAGAGCTTTTGCCCCTGGCACAGAGCAGCACAAGGTCGCCGGCACGTCCGGTGAAGAAATAACTTTTTGAAGGGATCACTGTTTTCGCGGCGTATGCTCTTTGCAGCGTTGTCCGACCGGTTCCATTATAGTGTAGGTGCGCTGAGCAGAAGAGTGGAAGCTTGAGCCGTACTACGGGGTAGGAGTGCGTGCACTCTTGAGCTCCGCAACGTGCGATCTTGTGACGGTTTTAATCTTTCTTTATTTAGTTGTTTGTTAACATCGAGAAGGTACTGTATGGCCCAGGCAAAAAGCGACAAATTTGCTTGAAGGAAACCTGAGCCGCCCTTGTACACGGCATACAGCAAACGCAAACGCTCAACTATGTCTATACAACAGAAAATGAGTACACAACTATAACCATACAAAATAATTTGTACAAACAAAAGTACATTCTTGCAACACTCATCCTACAGACTTCATCAGTAGTTCAATACGTATACCACATCAAATACACACAAAATATGTATGTTATGTAAACATACAGGTATAACTGTAGACTGAAATTTGAAAATTACAAGAATAACCAATGGAGTTTACTATATTATATATTGAAATCGGCAAGCGAACAGTTCGAAAGCGCCATTCTGACCAATCACGCGAGGCCAACCGAGCGGTTCGCTTTCCGAGCCGTTGTGAGATCGCACTTATAGATGGCAGATGACGAGCGGACACAGTAGTGTTCCTGTATATGCTCCCGCAGGAGGAGCATATACAGGAACACTAGGACACAGCGACGCCGGAACTGGTGTTGAGACAGATAACAGGTACGGAATATCTGTCCGTGCTTAATGCTCTGGCCATTACGTGCGGAAATGTAAGATAAATGAAAAATGAAAAGTGCGTGAACTTATGTTTACGTATACCGGAAGATTCAGCTAAAGCTGACAAATTCGTCCGCAATTGTGCCCACTGCGTACAATCTCTTTCTGGCTGTCCAACCCCACAATCATTGCTGTGAAGGAACTATAACTTATTTCGCCTAGGAAGATTCAGCGCCCGCCGCCTCCCTGCCATCCCCATACCCCCTATTTAGTAATTTTTTTCGTGGCTATATTTATCAGATTGCCCGTGCGCTGGAGATGTCGGTAACGCTGACGTGACGTATACTTTAAAAAAATCTAGCAATACGGGTGAGTTGTAATTGCGTGCTTTCCGTAAAATTGGCAGCAATTTTTACAGCCCCTCACACTGAAGCGTCACTGTCGAGTGTTACATAGGCACTCAAGTTCGACTGACGAGATGGCGGAAGAGGATTTGTCGTGGCGAAGAACCAGCTCAATCGCTCGACTACATCCTCTGGCTCGTGCAAGAACGCTCTTGTTTGGGTGCACGCTAAAGGATGCGCCGGTAGTCTAAATCATAATCCAGAGCCCTGCACTACACACGGCGTCTCTCATGGCGCCAGTCAGTGGACACTCTGGAGCGACGCACTTCTTTCCATTTCGGCCTGTCAGGCGCGTCCGGTCCGCAGCGATGGGCAGCGCCACGCGAGTTGGCCGGAACGGCGCAGTGCGCTGGCGGCGGAGGCCTCGTTTCGAGGAGACAATGCCACGGCGGCTGTGGGGGCGCGTGTTTACGAGGGCGGAGGGCATGTCACGGCGTGCTATCGTCGAGTGGAAACACTTCTTTTGCTGGGCGATAGGGGCGCTTTTGTATCGCGCGCTTGCATAATAAGCACGCCGTCCTCGCCGCCACGAGCTGACCAACTGACCCAGCGCGTACAGTCGCCGCGTCCACGCCGGGCAGACAATGGGGGCCCCCGCCTGGGCAAACAGCGCCGTGAATGACCACTATATTTACGCTCCTCTCGAGAACTCGGTAAGCCCAGGTGCCCGCACGCTCGCACACTGAGCGCCGCGAGTCATGTCAGTGCCGAACCGGCTCCTCAGTACACATGAGGCGGGCGACGCCTGATAGAAAGTAGCGCAAGCGGCCAGCATTACGCGTAGGCCGTGTATTGTAGTGCCCGCTGTGACGTACTGTGTTACGCCATGGTTCAAGTAGTGCGAGTGGCACCTGTATATATTTGAGTAGCCTAGGGATGCGAACTTCAGAAGCTGTCGCGGTCCCGGAGGAGGAAAAGAAGGAAGGAAAGGTAGGGAGGTCAACCAGATGCACGTCCGGTTTGCTGCCCTGCACTAAGAAAGGATAGGGAGGGATGAAGAACTATCAGTGTGAATACGTGCGGTTGTCCATAACTTCACGCCTATAATCGGTCACTGAGAGCAGTCGATTTCATGAAACGTAGCAGTGCCCGCGTCGCTCTGTAAGCCTGCGATGCGTGAGGTCATGGTCCGTGAATAGTCTCTGAAGATGGTCTGCTATCTAATCGGTTTGACAGCCTCCGAAGAACGTCGCGTTCGATCTCATAGAGATTACAAAAACACAACACGTACTCGATCGTTTCTTCACATTTGCACGAGTCACAAATAGGTGTGTCGGATATTCCAACAAGGAATGAGTAGGCTTTTCGTAAAAGCCACCCCTAACCAAAGGTGGCACAGTAAAGTTGCATCACGGCGAAAGAAGTTCCATGAAATCTGCAGCTTCAATGTAGGATCCAGCTGGTGGAGTTGGAGAAAATCGGGTTGTTCCACTAAGTTTCAGCCTTGGTTTGAGCAAGTAAACGAAGACCCCTTGCAGCGTGTGTCCTTGATAAGGGTATAGAAAATTTTAGTTTCTATAGGGAATGCCAACGATGCCCACTGAACTAACGAGGAGGTGGATAGCGTGACGACTGAGAAACGTCCTTGCGGGGGCGCCTCTCGACAGCCGGCCCAGCAGACCCGCCCCCCCCCCCCCCTCCGCTCCTTTCCAACACACACGCACTTTAGGAAAACCGTACCTTATTTAACCCCTCCAGGCCAACGAACGATCCATCCAATCTGATAAACTATAGGGTTATCGTGCGACTCATGCTGAGTATACGGCCTTCTTTTATATTGTCTTTAATCGGAAGGTGTGATTCAGATTGGTAATAGAGAGCACGGTTACTCCAGTTATATTCACCTTTAATCAGACTCTGCTTCAGATGAGCACTGACAAAAAAAAAAAAAGATTATCATTTTGGTTCTTAGTTTCGCTTTAAGGAGTAGAGACAGACCTAGTAATCAAAGTACGGAACCCCTTTTGCCTCAGCCGGCTAGTTTTAATTTTATTTGCACGCTCATTTATGACGAAATAGTTCAGATTTCAATTTCTAAGCGCTTCTAGAGCATCGTATTTTCGCTGACTCTTCCGTGCCACTGACCCTCACCCATGCTTAGGCCACTGAGCCATCCTTGTTATTAAAGTTTATTCGCTCTCTCTCTCTCTCTCTCTCTCTCTCTCTCTCTCTCTCTCTCGTAAGCATGGTTTTTAGTCACGCGCTAACACAAACCGCTGTTCAGTGTCTCACGAGGCTCAGCAAAGTGCAGCCACGTTTTGGGTAAAATGCCAGTGAGACTCTAGAATAACGTCAACTTCACCACCACTCACTGAAGACGGTTCCACGTGTTCTCATTGAGAAGAATGGAGTTTCGAATCACCATGAGCGAGGCAGCGTCTCGTGACGATAACGCCATTTTAATATCCCGTCTTGATGTTAGTCTTCTTTGTGGGGGCGGGATGGGAGGCAAAACAGTGCTTCAGGAGAAACGGAATTGTATGGTGTATGTGCGAGAGTTCAAGATGCCGTACAATGGCAAGACTTTTAAATGTACATTTTTGCACCATCCTTTCATTTGGAGGCGCTACATCGAGCAGTGTCTCCCATGTGGGTGCCAGCGGGCAAATGCTTGACGAAGCCTTCGTATTATCTAGGAGTATCTACACCCACTTGTTTGTTGCAACCTTATTCAGCCACTGCCTATGACGGCTCGTGCATTGTTTATTTAATGGCATAGTGGACCCGCCGCTTTCTTTAGGAGAAATTCCTCCGCCTCAAAATAGCGGTAATGTGTACTGCCTATATATATAAAAAAATAAAAATAAAAACGTGGCATCTTATGGCGCATATGGTGAGGTATCATGACTGCCACGCGTAAACGTACCTGACTATGTAGGAGTGATCGTAAAGAACATTACGCCAAGTTTTGTATAGCTACTGTTCAGTTCGATTGAATGACAAGGGGGAGTAAGTTCTCACGAACTACCGCAGGTACGAGGTGTGCTTATAATTTATATCCCTTTTTTTATTAACACCTCGTACCGTTAGAGCGCTGTCGCGCCAAAATCTTCCCAATGCCAACGAGATGATGGCGCGACTGACGAGGAAGTATTTCCCCGACTCGCGTGCCATGCTTGCAGCTCACGCTGTACGCGGCGGCAGCGGGAGAGAAACAGTGGCCCCGGCGTGGCGAAGGGGCCTGCTGCTGCCCCGAGTCGTGCTCGAGGCAGCTATCTCTGCCCGCATCGATTTGCAGCACAGAACACCCCCGCAAATCGGACATTCGGCATGGCGCCACAATAGCCGGCTGAGCCCTGCGCGGGCGATATCGATCTCTGGAGTCGCCGCCCAGTTCCGCCTCAGTGACGGAGCAGCTATCTGGGTTATGGCGATAACGTCGACAGCCGCCGCTCCCCGGGCCGCGTGCTGTGCTAGGACGACTGCTGCTCGCCAGGTGCCGCCACCGTCTCTCCGCTGTCGTCGCGGTCAGCGAGCCACAAAACGCGCCAACCGACGTTGGCCTTTCGCGGCAGCAGCGGTAGGCGCCTTCCGTCTGTCGTTCCCTGTTCTGATGAGAGAGAAAAAAGAAGATGCTGTATTCTCTGTACATGTGTGTCATGGCCTGTTTCGAGACATTCGCCTCCAGTATGACTGCCATAAAATACATTGATGTGGCGCATAGTTCTGTTCCACCGGGCTTAAGGAATGTTGCCCGTGGAAAAAAAAAAGTGACTTGAACGCTAATGCGTTTTGCGTCAAGTTTACAAGCAGCTATATCCCAACTGGCGCTAGTCTCTGGGTATAAGAGCTGAATGGGCCTACATTGAGCGCTCACTGGCTTCAATTCGGCAATTGCAGCTTGTTAAAGGTATACATTATAAGGTTTTACGGCACAAAGCCACGGTTTAGCTCGAAACGCCGCAGTGGAACCATCCGTGTAAGTTTTGACCACCTTCGAATTCTTCAACATGCATCCAATGCATGGCACACGAGCGTTTTTGCATTCTGCCCCCACTCGAACCGCAGCAAGCAATCGAATCCGCGGCCTTGAACTCAGCAGCAGAACATCCTAGCCGTTGAACCACCGCAACGCGTGCAAGATCTTCCTTGAAGTAAATAACTGAAAAGTTAAGCAGGGAATTGTACTTAATGAAAGAGCGAATTACTGATTATCGCACTCTTTCTTATGTCAGTTTGCACGCAAATTGTGTTGAGAAAAAATATGCTATCTACTACTGCACCTTTTTTTTAAAGTATTACTGGAATTCTTCGCTGACGTGGCCTGTGGTATATGTAATACGTCAATTAATTCAGGATTAGCGCTTATCTTAGAATTACTTTCAACAAGCTGAACCTGCCTTAAGATGTTACGAATCAAATTGGTGCACCAATAAACATCCATGAATTATCCTAGGTTAAAGGCAATCACCTTAATGAAAGCAAGGATCTGCATAAATGGCTCAACGATGTTTGAGTACTTGCGCTGTTTTTACTGCTGTGACACTTTATGAGGGAAAAGAAAAGTGCTAATTTCGATGGTTATTCACCAGGTTCCAGCTCCGGACTGGTCTTCTTGAGCTTTCAGTTCGTAACTCGTAGCTAAAAAGTTTAATGAACAGGTTTTCTTTTTTTTTCTTTTTTTAACTGTGGCGTCGTGAAGTCAACAGCTGGTCATTGTATACCCGCCGCTGCAATGTCGCACTAACGACTTTCGTCTTGTAAACTTTTGAAAGACTGACTTTGAAGATACTGCGCTTCCACCAATGACTGTGTGATATTAGTAAATAAGGTGGATACGAATCGAAATAACAAATAACAAGGCTGGATTGATTCGTTCATGGATATATTGCCATAAAGAAATGGTAAACTGACAAATGCAGTGAAGCTGACTAAATAAGCGAACTGTACTTTGTTCGCGCGCCGCGTCGCGAGCCGCTAGATTTAACGCATGGCGTTCCGATAGTGAAATCAGCTCAACGCGAAAACCCAGGTTCGAGCCCTTTTCAAGCGCTTACATATTGCCCTGGTGATGTTCTTTGTTACTTGCGCACCCCAGTACTTTTAATACATTGACTATCACCCGTCACGCGTGAACGGAATCACAGAAGCGGACCTTTCCACACAAGCCATCTTATTGCAGAGAAGCAAGCTTTAACGGTGTCGGTTACCAACGTGCAGACACATTCGGCACCGTGGTGAGCGTCCGTATATCGGCGCTGGTGTTCCTCAATGCCGCCCACGCGTCCAATAAGATCGCTCGATGGGCTGGCTAACTTCCGTCGTGTGCTCGAATGCGACATCGATGGTTAGCGCAGACGACGCATCCGGAGCGAGCAGTTCACTGCGAGCTACGTAGCTCCGACCAACAACTAAATCTATCACAGCAAGCGAAATCATAGCGATACTTCCCTCTAGTTGCGCCAGCACGCGATTTCCTATCAACACGCTGCGGATGTTGTTGGTTCTTTCGAGCGATGTCGAAATGAGCCAAGGGACTCGTCGCGGTTAGTGCTAGAGCTGCCGGTTTGCCATTTACGCCCAAGTAGCCGTATTCGCTCACCGGGACACTCGACTCATTATGCGAACGATTGAGTAAAATAAGGTGAAATGCAAAACACACCACTGGAGTTAACCCGTGGGCTAGCGAAGCAGAAAAGATAGTGGCTGAACTGAAGGAAATTGTGCGCACAGTTGTACAAAACAATAATCACCTGAAGGCTAGGTCCAGGCGGAATAAGTTTTGATCAACTGGTGGCGTTTGAAAAACTGCTGGCGTAAGTTGCAAATTTGGTAACAAAATTTGAGCAATGATATCGAGTTGGTGCACGATGGGATGGCAAACGCGGGCATGTGTCGTCTAATCTGTTCGATTTACGCACACAGTTTTGTTCTTGAGGGATGAAGGTATTCATAAACGAGGAGTTTTATAATCACGTGCACCAAGTACATCTCCAATTCTAGCGGAACTCTAAGAACACCTACAAGGATGCTATACGTATTTACGATGATAATAAACATTCATATCAAGTAGTCCACGCTGCCACCTTGTGGAAGTGCTATTTCGAATATTGTTTTTGCAACTGAAGATGTCCTTAAACAGGCTTTCAGATGTGGCATTGCTGAAGGCTCATCTGACCACTAGCACATCCGCATCATCTCAATTGATTTTGTGCACCAAGGATTCAGGTATGCGAAACAGTGGTGGACCTTAACCATGCAGATGATGAGCCCATCCTTGCACTGCAGGCGTGTTTTGATGACCTTTGTTTGTTAGCGAGAATTACTGGCTTTTACGGAATGTTTGACCGTCGTTTTAACCCACAAAGAGCAGTCCTCTCAGCCACCTTAGGCAAACAGGGGTGCGATCGCGCAAACAGCTCGCTTTTCCGTTCTCTCGCTTGCCCTCTCGTGATTGGTTGGCGCCCGCACGTTTCGTCACGGCCGTCATTGCGCCGGGGCGGGACCACAAAATGCGCTTACGTCACACTCCTGTCAATCATTCCAAAACCGAGTGAAATCGGCCGCTATCGTGGAACGGTCGACAAGGGCATTCGTTTCGAAGAATGAATGGCCGTTGCCATAGCAGCGCTAGTAGCAGACGATGCGCCTGTCGTCTGCTCGTAATGTCGTCGCTCGCCGAGCTTGGTTGGCCCTGCCGGGGGTCCAGTTTTTTCAGATTAAAGCGCGATCCGCCACTGCAGAACGTTAGCGATGTTAATTATTGAAAACAACTGTGATCACAGTGAAATTAAATGTTGTGCCTGCGCTGTGATAAATATAACTAGTGTTCTTCTTTTTAATGTTGTTTGATCTGACCTCATTTGTCGAGAATGCTCGCCGTTTCACGTTGTGCTCAGAGAATCGCGTTCGTTCTTCGGCGGTTTGACGCTCACGAGTCACGATGACAGCTCCTATTATCGCGCTTTTGGAGTCTCTCGGGCAGCCTCGGCGACGCATCTCTCGGGACGCATTTGACGAGCTTACCGAGGAAGAGTTCCGCGAGCAATTCAGGCTCTCGAAGAGCACTGTACGGTGGTTCTGCGAGCAATTGGAAGACGTTATGGGTGGCCTTCGGACCGGTGGCATCACGACGCAAGGCAAGGTGCTTTGTGCTCTCCGTTCGCGACGGGGAGCTTCCAAAGATCCATCGGCAGCGAAGAATTTGTATCCATAGGGCTGGCTTCCGTGAGCGAGACGATTCGCGCAGTTGCGGAAACAATAACCGGGATGCGCCGGCAACAGGGTTGGGTGAGCTTCCCGTTGACAACGGCCGGCAAGCCTAGTGCAAAGGCGGCCTTTACGGATCGCGGCCGCATTCCCGGTGTAGTGGCCTGGGCCGCTATTTTGTAGCGATGCCTTATGCCTTATTCTATGCTATTCTTATCATCCACCACACACGGCGGCCTGATCCCGTTGATAGTGGGGGCAGACCGTCGCCCTGACCACTGGCTTAGCGCAAAAAGCCTGAAAAAGCATAGAATCGGAAAAGGCATCGCTACAAAATACCGGCCCTGTGTCGACGGGACGCTCTTGGGTCAGCGCGCGCGATGTCCGCACAAGGTACGGATGGCCCTCTATGAACGCGACCAACAGTTCGCGTTGGTGCGGCGACACGTGCGGGTCAAGTCTTAGATTTTTGTGCGACGACATAACGATTCGCAGTCGATGAACAATGATCGCCAATTGAACTGCGCGCTCCTGCCAATTTGTTTTGGCGTGTGCGATACCACCTAGCGGACTAAACCAAAATATATGCCGCTTAAATTAGTTTTCTTCTCTCGCATCACATTTCCGACGCAGATGATATGTTGCAACAGAAAGTGTTTTTTTCTTATATTACGTGTTTAATTATTAAAGCATCACAAACATTCTGCACGTAATATATTGTCCCCGATCGAAGCCCAAACTGGTGACGCAAACTTCCGGGGCTGGGCTCGCTCGTTTATTGGCTGTGCTCTCCCTCCCGTTCTCACAAATCTTGCGGACGGCCCACTTTTTGACGTAGCAGCCAGACCGAACGAACGGAAAAGCGAGCTGTTTGCGCGATCGCACCCCTGGACAAGCGCCCAATGACCGAAAACAAGATCCTTGGAACCTGGCCTACGCGAACATCAGCGCGATCCGCTATGAAGGCGCTGCTGCGATACTTGAAAGACACGGGACTTTCCGACAAATTGTGACTACACACTGTGTGACGTAGGACTGTACGGTGACACTGTGTAAGACTAGGAACGCCTTTGCGGGCTGCGTGACAGTGCCCACAGAAATAGTTCGTGTGTACGTGCGTGTATGTGCTTAGGTTTTTTTTCCCTTTTTTTATCCTTCTTTCTTTCTCACCTATTGCATCCCCTTGCCCCTCCCCCAGTACAGGGTAGCCAACCGGAGATAATCTCTGGTTAACCTCCCTGTCTTTCCTTTGCCTTTCTCTCTCTCTCTCTCTCTCTGACCCGTACTACGAGATTGTACGGGAGTGCATTGTTCGTCTTGTGGCGAGAAAAAAAAATGTAAACGTAACCTTAGCCATCTGTGGCACACACGATCTATCATTAAGCTTGCACTACGCGTTAGGGAAATCCGCAGGAAGCCACAGTAAAGTGGTTGTGAACAGCTGTTGCCATCGCTGAAAGCTATACTAAAAAGTGAATTGCATCAAGGGATTGTAATAAAATTCTACACAAGCCACATTCATGTTTCTAAATTCAGGAAACCACCGGTCGTGTTTTGCGAAATTCCTCACAGTTCCTTATTATCCAACAGCCCCGTTCCAATCGCCTATTATTTTCTGAAAACTTTAACTGCCATTTTAAATCGGTCTTTAGTCGGAATAATGGAACTAATATTGTGTTTGATTTCCTCATATATAAATGACTCGTCCTGTGCTTAACGTTTTGTTGAAGATTGATACCAAAGGAACCATCGCACCTTACGGCATACCGAACACGTTTCCAAAAACAATTGTGCATAATAGAACGCTATGTACCGCACCATTATGGTTATTCATTCATTTTATTGTTTTAAGGCACTCTATGACAAACTGCTAGTTATACTAATATTTACAACCGGTAACAAATTGTTCAATTGAAATTTCAGGCCTATGTCTTCAATAAATTTGTATTTTAAAACTTTGTAAACATCATCCGTAAAGGTATTATGGAGTAGCTCGGCAATAAAAATTTCCGTTTGCTTCCCAAGCGTGGTTTCTGAGGCGCATGTTCAACGGCCGCACACTTTATTAATTTCACCCACCCACGAATTTGCATCAGCAATAAATTTTAGACGCAAATGAGATGTTTCTATAGATTGTTACGAAATTTTCGACGCAGTAAGTCAGAGCCAGTAATAGTAACTAAATAAGCGATATTCTTCATGGCGCCAATTAGTATTCTGCTTGTGTTTATTTAGGAATGACGTCTTAGTTCGTAACAATTAATCACGTCATGAACTGCAAAGGTAACATTTGACGCCCCTCAAGGCTCAAGCTCCTAGGGGCACTCTTGTTTAGGGTTTACATCACTGGCACTGTGGAAGGTTTCAGTAACACCTTTGTGAAGATGCGCTTGTATGCCGACAACCGCGTTTTGTATTCCAATGTCACTAACGTCCCGGACCAGCTAGCAAGTGAACAGTGATTTTTTTGTGTGTTTTTTTTGCGTTTGTTAATGCAATCACAAGTTTGAAATGGGCATTAAGCCGCCCAGACACACGCATGCACACACAAATTTAAAATTCGCTTATGATAATGCGTGCAAACTAATACATGTTCGTAAACTTAGATATACAGATGTTGTTTTTGCACCTAGTTTAATTTTGTATAACAAAAATTAGTTTCGCCCATAACGCGAAGCAGTCGTGCGAAAGGTGGTGAAATATGCGCAGTAAGCGCAGTAAGCAAACACCGCACTGTTTTGTGCGGTGTTTGTTGGAGTCAATATTCGCTGAATGCGAGCGAGCAATCTCCTTTCGAGAAGCACATCAAGTGCGAATCGTGCTCGTTTGTGAAAGTTGCCCCTCCCGGCAGCGAAGTGGAAAGTCTCGGCTTTTCTTCCTATTCTTAACCATCCGGACTTAGCCAATGGCTTCTACTAAAGCAAGGAGTTAGCTTTTTACGGCTGGATTCGTCCGGTTTTTCTGAAATTTACATTCGGGCAACCCCGTTGATAGGCCTCACGCTGTCGTTGAAGAAAACGAGACGGCGTCAGCGCCATTGAGTGAACGTCAGAAGAAATCGAGCGCTCGAAAAGACTAATGAGAACGAAGGAGACACCTTCAATCATTGTAATTGCATGTAGAAGAACACAACTTGGTTTAGGGTCGCCTACGCAACTGGGACGACGACGTGCTAGAACACGAAGAAGGCGCCATTTCTATCCAGTAAACGCAGATGGCGAGCGGGTGATACGCAAACACTGCAGCTGCCGGAGCGATAGCGCTCTCCGGGATCAGTATCCTCCGCTGCTGTAGCGTCGGCAGAGTGGCTGAGAGGTGGAATCCTGGACTGCCAATCTGTTGGTCGTGAGTTGGAGTCCTCGCGGCATAATGCGAATTTTTTCTATCTTTGTAATTTTGTCGCAAATGACTTCGGCATTCCAGCAAGGGACGGTGGCGTACTGTGGCGGACATAACAACCAGCGCTTTACAGTTAAAGCGCCGTTAAAAAAAATGCGAGTAAATGCAAACACACTGCTAACGATTAGGTTCGTTTACGACCGTCTCTTCGCGCGCTTGCCATATATTGCTCGTATACCTAAAACGCAGGCGCGCGTATGTCTTATCACGCTACACAATATTGTTAACGCATGCACTGTCACCTGTAGAGACGCGCATCACACTAATCGCCAAATCTGCCATATGACATCACTTTTGTTAAAAAGCTGCTCAGTCATATTTCTGTCTAAAGCGTTTGTTTTTCTTCCTTCTACTTATGTAAAGCGTTCTTTACATCTTCGTTGTTCTGACGTTTATTTGGTTTTCCAAGCACGTGATTTTTTTTTATACTGTACCTGCTCCCAGCATATCTCTTGTCAACGACGGCCCAGTTTGTACAAATAAACTAAATATTTCATTGCACCTTAATAATTACTTGGCTCAGAATCGTTAAGAGATAAAGTTTCTCTCTTCCTCCCTCTAATTTCGCTTACCGTTCGGTTTTCCTTGCATCAATCAGCACCATTCAGCTGCAGCTACATCTCTCAAAACAATAATAATGTAGTTATCAGTGGCATCTGTCACCCGAGCGATGTAAGCCTATTGATGCCATACCAGAAGATTCTAGCACGGCGGCTCCACCATAGAGAAAGAAAAATACAATGGCTCCACTGTCAACTATTTAAGGCGCGTAATGGATTCGCGCTTCCTTACAATTACTTAAATAGCCTCTCATATTCTCAGGCACGGGGCGTGCTACACCACGCCATGCGCAATCCACAGACCTCGTACGGCCACATTTCTCCTCCCCCGTGCAGTGTCCTGGCAACGCGCGGCCAAGCACGTTTCACTGCGCGATCGCGTTCGGTAAACGATACGCTGCTGTAGGAGCAGGTTTAATTGGCGCGTATCATCTTCGCAGCGACCCGCGCGTCGCCGAACTTTCGGCGCGAAGTGAAACCGGCCTCGAACGCCGGGAGCACGGGGCAGCGCCTGAGAACCGCTGCCGCTGAATGGGCTGCTGGCGCCATCTGCCGCTGAGGTGGCGAAACTTGTTCGGTCCAACAAGTGCGCCGGTGCGGCTTTGCTGCGTTTGCGAGCAGCGCTTCGAGATTTCTGGAACGCTTTCGAGAGAGGTTGTCTTTTTATTTTTATTTTTTTGTTACGTTTTCGCGCTTTCTGTGGTTATGAACGGGCACTAGATCGCTCTAGGACGGAAGCTACAGAAAGTAGATTCCTTGTCTTGTGACAAGTAACCGCGAACCGAGAGGTCTTTTGAACACAAGCCCTTTTTGTTTGCGATAGTCCTTTTATTTTGCGGTATCACGCAGACATTATTACTTCTACGAGTATTTATTGCCTTCGCTGCGTTGAGGAGTGATGTGGTTTAATGTGCAAAAGTTGCGCCTGGATCATGAGAGGCGCCGCAATGGAGTGGTTAGTTAATTTTATTGATATTGGTCACCTGCGCGTGAAGTTGTGCAAGGGTTCCTGCTCGGATCCTGATTTTTTTTTTTTATCACGCACTTCGACATCCGTCTTGGCATTTTCTTTTTGCTTTGAAATTTGCAATTTCCGTTTAAAAATGTAGACAGAATAAAAATTCTGCATCTAGTAATCGGTAGAAATGAGCTTTCTTTTCTTATACGGGGTGATCACTTATTTAGTTACATTGACTTTAGAAAAATTGCCAGCGGCAGATAGCATAACTCTTGTCCTTGAGCTGTATTATTCGAAGAGGCGGTCGTTGCAAGCTCGAGAAATCCAACGACATGTTCAATTAACTAACACAATTTACCAATTAACTTCTTAACTACGTTATCACACATATTGCAATCAACGAATTGTAGCCGGCGAGCTTCAAGGCGTATCAACTTTAAATGAATTTCAAGAATGACACCAGTTTGGAGATAGCGCCATCAAACTCGCCGAAACTAATGCACTGTTGACCCACTTACTTTTTTTCACAAAACGCTTCTTTATGCATTGAAGTGCAAAGGTTACTGGAAGGATCATTTAATTCGTCTAGCATTTTGGGGAAGAATATCTCGAAACTCGTGTCATTCTGGAAATTAATTTCAAGTGGATACGCCTTGCAAGCTCACAGGCTACAATTCGTAGATTGCAATATGTGCCGCAAAGTAGTTAACTAAGAAGTTAATTGGTGAAATTCTGTTAGTTAATTGAACATGTCTTTCCAGAAAGCTGAGCTAGTCGGGGAAAGAATAGGGAAGAATTCGATTCCGCTGCTACCTCAGTAAGTGAGCAATTTAAACATTGTGGAGGAGGATTAAGGTTTACCAAGGAATTCTCTCAGTGACGCGAAATTTAGTTTCTAGACATTTCATTGGTCTTCGAACAAAATCACGTTTGTTGGCAGTATACTTCCCAAGATCTTCGAAGCCGTTGCTAAACTTTCAATCCAAGCATTCCAAAGTAGTAAAATACGGAATTGCCGTGTCGTGCCTTAAGTCTTCTCTCACCAGATCCTGCATGCACAAAATGAGCGCCAGTTTGAATGCCCAGGTCCGGCGCCTATAAGAAGCAGGGTATCATATATATATATATATATAGCGTAGCAGTGGCCACTGTGGCTGAACGCCTAAAGTCGGTGTCGAGGGGAACGGACGTGATTACAGAAAGCAGTAATAGCAAAAAAGAGTAGTGGCTATTCCGTACATTCATTCAGTATCGCACAGGCTTAAAAAAGTTGCAAGTAGATATGATGTTAATGTTGCTTTCACTGCTCCCAATAAGCTAGGTAAGATATGCGCTGCCGTGCAGAGGAAAAGGGAGCGAATAAACGGAAAGAAAAATAAGAGCAGATATTTGTCCAGCGAAACACAATAAGAAGAACACTTTTACTGACTGTCGTATGGGTGTGGTTTATAAAATTCCCTTTAGCTGTGGCCCGATCTACGTAGGGCAAACGGGACGGTGTATCAATCAGAGGCTAATGGAACATAAAAGGTCGATAACCGGTGGATCGCCTTCTAATCTTTCTCTACATTGCCAAGATTGTAACTGCGTGCCAGAGTTAGATGAATGCGCGATATTGATCAGGCACAAGAATGAAGATACGCGTCTTACGGTAGATGCATGTCATATCTATAATGGTGGAAGTACGTGCGTGAGTCAGCCTTCGATTACATTACATAAGGAAGAGATTAAGTGCCTTAACAGTTATCTCTCACGTACAGCGGCACATGTACCCGACTGACGCGTGTAATACCATTCCAGCGCTTGCGCAAATGAGTTTTGTGTCTTCTTTCTTTTTTCGCCTCTGTGCTCCTTTCAGTTGATAGTTGGCGTTCGTGTTGTCCACTTCTCTTGTATCCTGTCTGCACGCCTCACCTTTTTTACATAATGAATCGTCGAACAATCCAGCTTAAGGACAAGAGTTGTGCTATCTGCCACATGCAGTTTCTAAAAATTTCGTAAAACTTAAAAATTATGCAGTGTACAGTGAGAGCTTCGCGACCTGTGGCTTAATTGGTGTGGTATTCGTTATGCGTAGTCATTCCGTGTCTGAATGCGACAACCGTGGCTGCAAGGAGGCGATTGAGAGGCTTCTTTGGTGAATGCATGATTTCGCTGCATTGCGCCCTGAGAATAACTTCTGACAGCGCTAGACATAGACTGGGCCATCTCCTCTCGTCGGAAGAGGTAATCTTCGGACACTGGTCCAGGTCGTCCTCCTTCAGCACAAGTGTTGAACGCGTTGCGACGTGTGTTGGGCACATGCGCACTGAGAGAGTGTCATTCGCGCTTGTGGGTAGCGTCTTTTTTCTTTATCTTTATCCGTTTTCTTTTATTATCTTCTTAATTCTCTTTACCCTTTTATCCCATCATAGCGCAGCCACTCTGCAGCTAACCCTGGCTAACCCTTGCACTGTATAAAATTCTGCAGTCAATGGCGGGGATTATCTTGGCAACACTATTCCCACGCATTTCGCCGTCAAAATGATGGCAGACCGTCATTTTGCGAGGCGTACACTATGATGTATTGCGCACGGCAGCCAATCGAATTGCGTCATTATCACGAGTAATTTCTTTTTCTGCTTGCGGTATTAGTGAATCGGCTCCTTCTAGCCTTGTTTACGGCGACATAAACGTCTGATTGTCGAAGTGGCACCCATGACGTGTCAAAAATGATAAAAACATGACCGTTTAAGTGACGGCTGGTTTTTTCAGTGTGTCTTCGCTGGCGGATCCAGAGAGATGGGGAGGGGGATGCAGAGCCCCCTCCCTTTTTTTTATGTAGTCTTCGTAGCTGCATAAAAACTGTGCAACAGTTTCTTTCTTCTTTCCCCCCCCCCCATGTGGATGGCAATTCTCTCTTTTATACGCAAGTTCCTCCGCAGAATTTTGCAAAACTCAGTTGGACTAATTATATTTCACTTTAACTGACATAGACTTCGCACTCAGCAATAATAAAGTTTTATTTCTTTTTAATTTTCAGTTCTCTTTTTAAAATATGTGACAGCGGCACACGCCGAGCAAAATTCACCTTGCGCGATTTGTTCACAGAGTGTGCAGAGGAGCTACTGCCTGGACGCATGTCCGAGTGCGCCTCCGGCTTCCTTTTAATCAAGAAGCTTCTCTCCACCTCTCTTTTACTTGATAACGTCCTCGTCCGTCCCCGATGGTTGGTTCCTCGTAGCTGTCGTGTGACGTCACGTTGGACTTCGTTCTTTCGGCCGTAGAAACTTGATCGACTTATAACGCCAGGATTACTTGCGGCATTGTTGCTCTTCATATGGCCATTGGCGTGGCTAGTAGGTTAATAAGCATATGCAGAATAAGAATGGAGCACGCATTAACAGGATGTTGGCTGGACCAAGATGCTTAATTAGTTGCTCGATCCGCACAGTTGCGCACGAGCAATTTCAGATGAAGCCGTGCCACGCTTTAAATCATCGCCCTGTTTCACGTGAGTGGTTGTAGGGTCCTTGTGCAGAAAACAAGAAAAAAAAACATCAACTTTCGTTTCAATACATAGCCTGATGTGGCTGCCGCCAATGTTGCGTTGTTACTGTGCCGCGGGCAGGCTGGGAAAATGCGGTCGTCCAACGCGGTATCGCCCAAACTCAACCATAAAGAATTGGCTTCCAAGCATCATTAGGTGCAGAAAGTGGCGAGCGATCCAAACATAGCAGCTACCTCAAACGCTATAATTTCCTGCACTTGCCTTCTCACCGTTAGTTGTTGCTATTGTCGTTCGCTTATACGACATTTTACATTGGTGTGCATAGTTCAAACGCAGCAGCCTTATACGTGTGGTACTGGGACTGCGCTTTTTTTTTCAGTGGTGGCGCTATGTTTCTTGATATCGCGCGTTTCCGGTCTCTAGATGTGCAGTTCATTGAGTGTCTGACATATCGCGGTTGTTTTTAGCCTCTGCGAGCATTTGCACGCTCAATGCGCGGCAGCGCTGATCGTCCTATGCAGTCACGTGAACAACAGCTGCATATTCTGTAACTTTGAATACACGGTTTAATAGCGCTCCTTCATGCTAGAAACCCAAATTTCTTCTCAAGCGTCCAACGTGGATCGACATCGGCAAGTTGAAATATTTCCATGCAGGACATTGTCCCCGAAGGTGCGATGTATTTAATGAGAAACTGGCGCCGCAAATATAGCCTTAGTTGGGTGTGTCCGCTAGATGCTCGCCTTTCTTCTTGCGAAGGCTGTGCCAGCACATCGCGATTGCGGTGTATGAACTATCGCTTACGGGGCTCCTTCCTAAACGCCATTCATCTTCTTACTCCACGAAGGCTCCCCAAGCTTACAGGGCGTATTCGCTTGGCGCACACGCTTCGCAAGTTAGCTTAAACGGCACATTCAGGGAACCTATTTGGTTCTATACGAGTTAACTATGCGCTGCTATACAGTATAGTATGGCTGCCAGGAGTCCATTACCGGCGTTTATTAAAACGGGCGGTGGAGCGGCCGAATTGATAGTGAGAATATAGAAGGTGAGCATGGTAACAGGAAGGCTATTACCAGCTTCCTTGAGCAGCGAGTGGCAAGAAAATGAAAAAGGTGGCGATAACACGCCAGTCAGCAGTCGCATGTGCACGCTGTCCCGTGGCATGGGACGCACATTATACGCCACCACCAGCTCGGGATGTGTCTGCGTACTAAGAGTACACACGGGGGGTTTCGTTCTTTGATGTCGCCGTTTTCCCCCTCATTTTCTCGCTCATTGCTTTTTCCCCCTCATTCACTGGTCAACAACTGGCGCGTAACGGCCACGTGACAGCCAAGCTACCAGCTGAAGCTCATTTCTCCCGAAACACAGCTACCCTGCGGCGGGCCCTGTCGCGTGGACGGGATGTGCGTAATTGGCTTTCATTGCCCGCTCTCAGCCCTTTCACACATTGCGCGCAACTTGCTGTGCGTTGTTTGCATGTTCGCGCGCTTCTGCCATGGAGCAGCGGCCGCTGGGCGAGAAGAGCCTGCGGTGCCAATAAACCAGCGCGAACTTGGGGCTGAGGAAAGCGGTAAGCGATCATTTATTTTGCCATTACGTGGTGCGCGTGTTTACAGAAACCCTTTCGGCGCCGCGGTGAGCGCGTGTGCTTTGCTCGTGGAGATGAGGGGGGGTAGATGATTTCCTGCAGCGATAGTGTCTCGAAAATTGCCCATTGCGGTGCTGGGGACCGCCCCGTGCCATGGCCGGCGCTGATGCGGCCGCCGCGTTAATGAGGCGCCCATCGCTGACACAACCGGCGCGGGTGGCGGGTGCAGTCGAACGGAGTAATCACGAGGTCATGGCTTGATTCGATTTCCCCAGAATCGCTGCTTTTCCGTCGGAGCGTCCGTCTTCGCGGCTGACCGACCCTTGCCGCAGCTCATTCAGCTCCCTCCTCTGTGAAAGCCTCCAATTATACTATACGCTTCTGCATGAGCGAGCGAGAGGGGATAAGAGCTGTTTTGCGGAACGTATATTGCTCTATACATGGCGGGAATAGAGGTGATGTGGGGGGGATTCAAAGAACACGCACGTCTCCAGAACCACGACCCGTATTCACAAAAAGCTTGTACGCTAGGATTGAGAGAAAATTTTTGAGAATAATGACATTTGGGATATGATTAGTGAAGGCGGCTGGCGAATAGGAAAATTCACTTTCGAAACAAAAGCTTTTGGAATTCGGCCCCAGTGGCTTACAACTCTTTAGTGCCCCTCAGCGTGTTCCTTGGCCATTTCTAAGGAAATACACAGGTGCCCTGTCGAACTGGAGGCTGCTTCTAACGCCGGCCAAGTTTTATGTCGCGGAATTAGGAAGGCTACGAGCTCCATAGTTTGCGTTGGATGTCTTTGCTTAAAGTAACAAGCGCTGTAAAAAGCTCGCCGCATACGATAAAGGTTCAAATTTAGAACGGAACCGATGCCGTAAACATGAGTACGTTTTTCCCCGCTTTCTGATATCTCTGTAATGTGCGACAGCAGACACACCAGAGTTAATTGAAAGCTCAGAACGGCACCGCTTAAGGGTGAACGAAACTACAGCGCTCACAGTCACGCTGCTATACCTAAAATGAACGTCACGTGCATTCACGATAAGAGGCATGTCTCACCGCGTCACTTTTGTTAAGTGTGCAACGCTTGTTAGGAAAGTTGAAATTACCAGGAACATGTATAAGGCTTTTCGTTTGTAAGTACTGTTTATCATTGACCGGTAGCCTTTGCTAATAATATCCGCCATCACGACCGACTTGTATACGAAAAATTGTAGTGCAACTTTTATCTGTGAACAAGCTAGTACCCAGTTGAGTAGTGCCTGGTAAGAAGATACTGAAGGGTGCTGCAATTTGGGCCAGTTTGTGCGACATACTGCAAATTTAACCAGCGCAAATAAACGAGGAACAGGACCATACAGCGCCGTATACATGCACATACTATACACAGTGCTGGTGCTCTGCATATGTGCTCTTGAGTCCTCGTTTATTTGCGCTGGTTAAGTTTGCAGCAAGACATTTTTTTTATAAATACCACGAGCACACGACCGCATTTTGCCAATCCGCAGCTTTATCGCCCACAATTACCTTAGTTTCTTATCGTTTGCAAAATGGTGCAGGCTTATTTTCGCTGATGGTGTGCGATTTTTTGTATTTTGGCGCACTGCATATGCGGTTATTTTTGGCCCCTTTCGAAGAGCACTGAGACTCTGCAGAATCCGCATGCGCCGGGAACCCATCACCCCTGTACGGCTTCGGAGAATATCCGCACGGCGGCGCCAGGGCATCTCGCATTTCAGACAAGCACGTAAAAAGAAAGACGACGAGAACTTCGTGCGCCTACCAACCAAGCTAAGTTGTATAAGCCATGCTAAGCTTCGTGCGCCAAGCTACGTTGTCCATCCACCCATGTGAGGCCTTCTCGAGCCAACGGTTCTTTCTCACGAGCTCCGCTCGTCTTCGCACTGAGAGGTGTTGAGCTGTAGCACATAATCCACGTATACGTCTTTCTGTGAGGGCAAGCGTAACCGAAAGTCGCCGTTAAATGGCCCTCAACCAGGAGCACCAGATACGCGTGCGAAAGCACGCGCACGCTCATTACAGCTGTGCTATAACATTGAGATGAATGCTCAGGGGTGCGATCTTGTACGCGTTCCAAAATAGAACGGAGGCGGTCCGTTCCACCGATCCGCACACGGTTGGTCAGTTTGAACGGTGAAGAACGCCATGACGTCACTTGTGAAGTGATATCTGCTGTCAATCATTCCGTGTTGTCTGCTATCGGACGAACGCAACGGAACGGACCGCCCATTTCGCGACGGAAAGAACGGACCGCCTCCGTTCGAGTTTGGAACGCGTACAAGATCGCACCTAGAAATGTGTTCCAAGCTGTCCAATGGTTCCCGCTTATGAATTAAATCAGGATCGGTGTTACCCGGCCACGGCGGCCGTATTTCTATGGGGGTGAAATGCGAAAGCACCCGTGTACTTAGATTTAAGTGCACGCTGTTAAGATGCCACCTGCAGTGCAGGATTGCCACCCGCTTACGACTATGAGGGCAAGATACCGGGAGCTTCGCCGCCAACTTCTAGCCACAGCGTGACTAAATCGACTTTGTGACGGAATGAGTTCGGCGGGCCAACTATTGTTCCCAAACTCCCCAACGCGCTACTCGGAACGGCTCCGAGTGCTATAGGGCCCCTCTGACGTCGGCTCCGGACATAGGAATGTGTGTGCCTTTGTGTGCGTAGGCCGTCCTGCGGGAGGCGGCTAGGTTGCGTTGACGAAACGAACATTCGCCGCCTTGTATCGCCGGAGGACCGAGTGTTTAAAAACTGCTGTTGTGCGGACGCTCGACACACTTCTCTTGAGCAGTCACGTTGGACTGACACTTCTCTTGAGCAGTCATGTTGGACTGACACTCTCTCAGAAGCAGTCATGTTAGACTGATGTACTTTCTCAAACAGTCATGTTAGACTGATATAAATATTGTAAATAAACCCATATTCCTCGTTCTCGATGAGAAGCAGTCCTTCCCTTCATCAACGTCCTCAGCGTGGATAAGTTGGACGACGGCATGGGCCAGCTACCTTCTAATTCATGCCCGACTCCAATCTTGACAACGGATCACGAGCGACGGGATTGAGCCCCCAATCCTGACAACGCTAATCAACCTCAGGTGGTTCAAGTTTCAAGTGGTTCAAGTTTCAAGTTCAAGTTCAAGTTTCTATACGCTTCAAGTTTCTATACTCTATACGGCGTGCCCCATAATCAGATCGTGGTTCTGGCTCGCAAAACCCCATAATTTAATTTTAGGGTTGGTGTGTTTTGCTCTTCGTTGGCAAACGCTTTGAAGCAGCGGCGTGTCATGTTTCTCACTTGGTTAAGTTTCTCGGTGCATGGGGTCAATGTCTGATTGTTTATCTTCTGATTGTTCATCTCTCGCGGGTGTGCTCAATTGCGATATGTTTGTTCTTGCTGTGTTCTTGCTGTGCACGCACAAATCTCACGCTCTAACGGTTCGTAAGGACAGGTTCCAGCCAATCGTCATGCTGGGCGCATAATTATACACCGCAGAAGAAGGAGGGACGACGGCAACAAAAAGCACCTAACGAATGAAAAGCTTTGTGAATTCTGCGTTGCGCGCTGGCTCCTTCGACGCACGTGCCGCCTTCTCTTTACGCTACCCTCTTCCCTCACTTTCTCGCGCTCTTCGCCAGCCACTGGCCGTCAGTCCACTGCGCAGCTCAATCAGCAGTGCGCCAAACCAGTTCACGCTGCAGTTCATGCGCGGCGGCGAGACTCGGCGGAGCCGCCGCGGCGATCTCGGGAGCCACCAGCGGGAGGCGCTTGACAGGTTGTGCGACTCAGCGACTCGGAGGCCCACCCATGCACCACTGCCCCATTAATTAGAAACGAGAGAGGAGTCATTTGCGAGCGCCTTGCCTATGGGTCGCGCTATTTATTTTACCACCGGCGGAATCCGGTGCATCAATCATATAGCGCGCTCAAACAAGTTAGCTCGCGATCGCTTCCGATGGCATCCGCGCAGCGCCAACTGGACATTGCCTTCCGACAATTATCTATTCATTAATCTTGTCCTGGCGCTAAGCGTCCTTGCAGCGCGGCAAGCACTGGAGGCGCCGCCCCGCCCGCTCCGCTCGGACTCGTTGGCTTCTCCCATCCAGCGTTTACCGAATGCAACTGTATACGGGCTCGCGGGACGCAATTATATATTATACGGCATCTTTCGTGGAGAGCTTCTTCGCTCCTGTTAGGCCTGGCCGCAGTTGTTCCTGGTATAGGCAACTTTTTTTCTTCATTTTTCTCTTCCGCCCTGAGATATCTTACCCGCCACTGCACCAAATGACATTTTTTTCCCCGACTACCTTAGCCTCACGCAATTCAACGACGAATAAGTTTCGCTGGAGGCAGCGAACAGTGCCCAAGGCGTATAAGCGACGCCGTGTACACGGAAAGAAAGAGGAACGGTGACCCAGATTTCGCGGCCGGGCTGCATGCTTGCGTACCTTCAATATCACTTTCCTACTGAGCACCACAACCCGGGGAAGCACATTGTTCAGATATATGTTCAGCTACACACGTGCTCGTAGCACCACACTTTGACATTGGGATTCGCCGAATTTCACCAATCCGCAAATGAATTCACTGGACCCTGACTGGTGCCTTCGCCTGCCGCCCAGGTTTTCGATCCCATCGTGAAACAACTTTAGTGTGCCGACTGTGGCATTCATTCCTCATCAGAATGACTAAATTGCGTCACTTGACACTCTAGCGAATGTGATGAAATTATAGACCACATCCCGTGTTAGTGTCCAATTAACCTACAACTCTGAAAGGTATGCTCTGCTTAGTAGTGTTAATCGTTTAGACGACAGACCGTTCTAGAAATCGAAGATCCCGGTAGCTTGGCCGCAGACCTCTAGTATGTATACGCACAAGGCCAGCAAAGCAGTAATACGCTTTTTGAAGATAGCCGTGCTACACGAGCGCTTATGACCGTATACATACGTTAATGAACCTTCATCTGCGGGTGCTCCGTACAATGACTCTCTTCCTTATCTTCGTCCCTTTTACTGTTATCTTCTCCTTCCTAGTGCAGTGCCCAATTTAGCCAGAGCAATACGAACATGATGCGATGTTGGGCTAGTTGGTTCATGCTTGAAACGTGGGTTCTTGCGCAGCAAAACTGCAGAGTTGCAACTTGGCGCTCTGTCTGTCGCGCCTTCTTTCCACTTAGTTTTGCTGCGCCAGAACCCACATTTCAATACGAACAGACGTAGTGCTGTATCCATTCGCCGTTGCGGATTTGGAATGCAACAATGCCTGTGCATTTAGGTTTAAGTGCGCGTTAAGGAACGACAGGAGGTCGCAATACACCTGCGCCACTGCTATTGCATTTTTTTGGCAAAGCGCTGCGTGCTGTTTGGCAAGGTGGTGATACACATTTGAAATAAAAGGAAATTGCAGCAGATCCAACCTGCTGGAATCTGTGCTACACAGGGAAACTTTGTGTCAGTGCATAAAGTGCCTAAACAGGAGTACACGCGCCAACGCGCGTCCACTGCTTGCCGCAGCTACCTTCGTGGAATTCGTGCTTACAACAGACGTGCACGATATCCCCCGGTGTGACTCAGCAAAGCCCTGTTTCAGCGGTTATCGTAGACGGGGATTCGGTGGATCACGCGAAGCTTTGGTCGCAGCTTCAGGGGACGTGTAAGCGCTTTCGGAGCTCATTGCGCCATGTCCAAATGGCGTGAGTAACGTAAACGGTGCTTGTACTGAAATCGGCGATACAAATGTATTCCAAGCTGTCCAAACTTTCCGCTTATGAATTAAATCGGGATCGGTTTGTTTTGCTCTTCGTTCATTATTTGGCAAACACTTTTCAGGAGCGGCTTGTCGAGCTTCTGACTCGGTAATATTCCTCGATACGGTCGCTATCTGATAGTTCATTTTCTGCTTAATTGCTTGCAGCTGAGCTCAGTTGCGATAGATTTGTACTTGCCGCGCACCAGGCTTGCAATATAGATACTCTGTACTTTGTAATAGCTTGTAGCAAAAACGTATCATTTGTATACTCACTCGCTTTCTCCTGTGGACCGTCACGAAACTTTCAGATACGAGCATTCGTGTGCTGTCGGCGAAGCTGCCGTCACGCAAGCTTCGGCGCATTGATTCAAGTATGCGCCCGTTCACTAATTCTTGATACGATGGCGTGCTGTGGGCGTAAGTTTGCGTGTGAGTTGGTATGACGCGTATAGATAACGTGCGAGAAACTTGCTATGCTAGGAAGCGGCGCTACTTTCTTTGTCACTATGTAACGAGCGGTATACTCACTCTTGCCGACTTTCCGGGGCTGAAATCGTTTCGTTGGAGCTCAGCGATACAACGCTGGCGTACGAGTTTTTTTTTTTTTTAATCCTCAAGGGAAGCCGTGCACCGCGAAGGGCCGGCAACACAGGCATCCCTTACGTAGCAGCGGTCCATGAACTATAGAGGTCACACAGATTCATTCCATTCGTTAATATGGCACTCGCCATTCTTGCTACCAACTATACAGCACACGTATTCCCTCTACCGCTCCACACTTCACAACATCAATGGAGCGCAGTGCGTTATCGAACACTCGGTTGCATTTCCGACAGCTGATGGCACAGACGCACTGCAGAAGTGGTAACGGTTCCATATTCGGCCGCTTTCGCTCAGGCAACGTGCGCTGCGCCGTCGAAAGCGCCCGTTCCTCGAGAGCAGACTGCTCCGCGAAAAGGGTCTATGTAACTCAGGGGCTCCCTTATGTATGCATAGGAACAAAGCAGGCTGTTTGTCTCTGAACCAAATTTGGTGAGGTTTGTTGCGCTTCAAAGAAAAATTTTAGATCCAGTGACTGTAGAAAGCGGATGCTTTATTTATGCTTGGAATCTTTTTTACCGAAAATATTGAAAATTGCAAAACTGAAAAAAAAAACATAGAACTGAAGCACGGAGTTTAAAAATCTGTAAACTTGCAATAAAAAAAAACCAATATCCCAATTTTGTAACCTGCACTTAATAACAATTCTATAACGGACAAAGCTTATGCATTATACACCGCTCTGAAATATACCACTAATTTACGGGTATATAGGACTTTTGCAATATCCTCGTAAACATTGCAACAATTTCACGCAAATTATAAATTCATGTCTCAAACTTGTTTGCTGTAGATCCTCTAGCATACTTAGTTTGCAGATCTGCGACATCTGATTTTGGTGCACAGTTACGAATTTGTAAATTCGAGCGTAAATTTTTTTAACTTAGGAATTTTCGAAAGGGATTGGTAAAATATTCCAGGCCCGAAATCATAAATATGATCGCTACAGTCACTAAAATTTAGCTATCTCTCACTAATGCGAGAGATTTCATTCAAATCGGTTTGGCGGTTGCCGCAAAAAGCATTTCCGCGTTTGACATGAACTTCAATAAAGGAATCGGAGTTGGCGCCGGGCTAAAATTCCTCTTAACGCGACTTTGACTCCTGCGCCCTCTTAGGGTCCAGCTCAGAAACAAGTCTGCGCGACGCGCTCCCCGGCCTGCAGTGAGTCGCATGGTGAGCGTATACAACTGCCTCTCGACGACTACACCCCCTAGTCCTCTCCTTGTCGCAGGTTTCCGGGCCCGGCAGCCTGGGCAGACTTTCGGTCGCGGAGTGGTCGTGTTCTCCAGCTGTTGCCTGACGGGGAAGTTCTGATCGGGAACTGGGACTAGGGGCTCGCCGTTACCAGATGGACCGCAGATAAGCGGCTCTGGTGCGTTTACGGCGCGCTATAGAGCAAGCGCTTCGGTCCTGTCCGCGCTCTTCGTTTCTCGTCTTTGAGCGCTTTTACAGCTTCAAGGTGCTAGAGGAATCAATCTGTAGCCGCGGCAGCGCTCCGTAATTGATACCGCGCCGATGCGTATCTCGGGCCGGCCGGCCCCTGAGCAGCCGGGGCGCAACGCCTCGAGTATGCACGTGCGGCCGGCGTAACGCCGTGCGCGCCGCGCGGTTATTCTCGCGCGCGGGCTTTGCCCTGCAGCGAGGCATGTCCCTTATTGCGAGCTGCGAAGCGCGTGTAGAGGTGTTGCTTGCCCGTGTATGTACAACTGGCGCCATAATTATTTGAGCGCCGTGTCGGGACCAATTCGAAGTCGTCGAGCGGGCTTCCCTCTAATGAAGCCCGGTTTTCTCCTTGCTCTCTCTCCCCCTGTTCATTAATTTTCTTTCTTCCTTTCTTCTGTTCCGGCCTTCCTTCTTAAGTGGGTCGACTCACCGCTGCGCTCTCGGGGAATGCCGGGAGAGAGATCTCATGGGGACGGCCTACCGCTCGTTCTGACCCTGTCGCTGCTTTGCTATGCTTGGCTCGGTTGGGAGAGGGAGCGCTGCTGTGAAGGGAAACGGTATTTCTTGCGTTTCGATCCCTGCGGCCTGCTTTTTTTCGTTCTTTGCGCGTCCCTTTCTTTCTTTTTTATTTTTCCTAGCTTGCTGTCCCTTTAAATTGTTTCAGTTATCGCTACATCTGCGCTTCGAGGTGCTTGGATACTGCATATACCTTCGAGACCTCCTGTGGCGGCAGACGCGCTGTTATGATCGACCTAAGTTTTCCAAGAAGCCATCGACTGCCACATCTGGCGACGGGGGGAGGCCCCACCAGCAACACGCAGTTGTCACGGTTGATGTTCACGCCTCATCATTCACTGAGCGTCAAGACAGCAACGTTGCCCTCCTGACCGTCACGAAGTGGCCAATTATCGATGAAATGATCCTCTTTGAGAACTCCCGGGGGAAAGCGTCGACGGGAGAACCAGGCGAAAGCACTAATACTTCCACAGGCTCCCCAAGAAGACGTCAACGACCACAAGACCACAATGGGTAATTAAAGCCGTCTTGGCCCCCCATATGATCGACCTGTCAAGTGTGAGAAACGTTCAAGCGGGCGTCCCCAAGTCGACATAAATGCGCTCTTCTCCGAAAACAGCGTCACACCTTTATTCCCTGAGCAGACACAAAGGGAAGGACAATTAGAAGAAAATGCGAAGGGCAGGAGCTCGTCAACGGCAGAATCTGACGAAAGCACTAATAATTCCGCAGGCTCCTCAAGAAGACGTCGAGGACCACAAGACCGCCATAGGTTATTTACGGTCGTCCTGGCCCCTGTGTTAATCAATCAGAACCGCTCGAGACTCGTATAAAAGTCACAACCATGTACTAATGAAGTGGATACATTCTTTTCTATATATATTTTTCTTCATCATCACGATGCACGGCTTCGTCGTCAGTTCCTCATTCTTGCGGTGAAGACCCACCTCATCCGGTCGAGATCGTATCAGCGTGCAAGTGCAATATATGCAGGGAGTCCGACGCTTAGCTGTTAAGGAAAGCGTTAATACGCCAGGACATTACACGAGGGTGGTGCCATCGGAGCCACGTGCAGCCACTCGCAAGTACACAGGATTGTACGTTCGACCTCTTGAAGAAGAAATAAACGTGTTCTCGTTCAGTGATCGGCGTGCTAGCGAGCGCTCGGCTTATAACACTTCTGAAGGACAGAGTGACATATATTCCGAGAACGCGTTCACAAGGCTCCGCCTCACCCCCCCCCCCCTCCAGAAGCATACTTTCGAGGAAAGTCAGCGAAGCGATAAAGGACAGCGATATGTGCTTTCATTATGCAAAAAAGAAGTGAGGCGTGCAGACAGGGTCGGTATTTTGTAGCGATGCCTTTTCCGATTCTATGCTTTTTCAGGCTTTTCGCGCTTGGCCACTGGTCAGAGCGACGGTCTGCCCACATTATCAACGCGATCAGGCGGCCGTGTGTGGTGGATGATAAGAATAGCATAGAATAACGCATAAGGCATCGCTACAAAATAGCGGCCCAGGACACAAGAGTAGAGAGGTGGACAACACTCTTGTGTCCTGTCTGCACGCCTCACTTCTATTTTGCATAATGAATCTTTACCAACTAGCTCAGCTTTCTGTCGTTCTAAAGGATATGTGCTTTATCGCTTCGCGCACGCCAACTTCGGCACACTTTGCCCTGCTAAGGTGGCACGATGATACCATCCTCATCATGGGCGATGTGGCACAGAACGGCGGCGTGCCTCTAACGTCGCAGCTTGTGAAAGGCGGCTTTTTGACGAAAAAAAAATTCGAATAGTTTAACTTGCTCTCTTATGTGTTCGCAGTTTTAACCTAAATTACCGGCGTCGTTGCATCCCCAATGTTTTCTTTATACGCAAATTGATTTGAATGTTTCTGTGATGCAACACGGCAGTGCACGATGCGACCGAGATCCGGTAGAAGGTTGCCACTTTTATTAAAAGCAACGCTGGCATCAACACACGATATGCTACTTCATAGATGTGCACGCGGGGCAGTTTTCAGCAGCAGCCATACGATGTGGAAATAAGCTCATCTGTCGCGGATACGTGAACCGGCGCTGCGTTTCTGCCGTCATTCTTCACTGGACATTTCCCACTCCCAGGATGTTTACAGCTTCCGGGCTCGTACTCACAAAGAGCTCTGACGCTAGAACTGTTCCTAAGAGAAAATTCTCACCAATTCTGATGTTGGACTTATCATTAGCGATAACGGCTGGCCACTGGCAAACGGCACTTGCGCGCGAGAAGCCATCGCGAATTCGGCCCCGGAGATGGGGGGCCGACCTCACGAAGGCTTTTCGTTCGTAAATGGTTGTCCAACCGTTATCGCTAATCGTACGTCCAACATCGCGATTGGCTGGCATCTGATCTTACGAAGAGTTCTGTAGTAAGAACGTTTTTGCGAATACGGCCGTTTGTTCGTAAGGGCTGCTTTGCCACAATTGGCAGGTCGCCTTGCCATAGCGATATACGTATGACATCATGATTGGCTGTCATATATTTTTTACTGACAGCTGTAACGTGAGAACTGTATTGTGAATACCGGCCCAAGTCCTGGGTATTCACACGAACGTTCTTGGCCCGTATTCACGAAGTACTTGCGCTAATCCCGTTCGTAAGAGCCCTCCGATGGTGGTGTTGGAGATATTAGCGGAGGCGGCTGGCCATTCGCAAGCGTGGTTGGTATGTAATGTAAGGATTTCTTTTGCTCGATTCTGTCCCTTTTTTCTCGTCCACGGTCCGCGGCCGGCCGATCCCGGTGATAACGTCGACGATGTGCTGCTCTGACCACTGACCAAGAGCGATAAGAAATGACATTTGAATTGAATCGTTGCATTATCCCGGCACGAATGTTGTGACCAAAAGCTTTTCTGGCAAGATGGGCAGTCGTTGGGCCGTCAAAATGGTTGACTGTCGGTCATCGTACGGGTACTGTATAGATCGTAAAGAGGATAGTTGACAGCTTGGCAATATTTGGTCTTTGTTCTGTTTTCCTTTTCTATTTCTTTTTCTTCTTGTTATTGTAGATCTCTTATTGCAGTGTAGTGATGCCTGTAGTTATTGCGCACTTGAAAGAGTGAACAAATGTAGAGTTCTCTAAGCGCATTTTTCTTGATGCAGTGGTTTCATTGGCTAATGCGCTGTGGGTATTCGCTGCAAGCCGTGACCTTCATGTTACACGTGACACACCAGGAAGCGGGATTCGTTTGAGCTACGACCTCTTGCCGAGCGTATACTGAGCAGCAGCCAAACAAGGAACGTCGCGCAGTACGGTGCGTGTCGGAATTCACGATGTCGCAACGGGCCGCATTATGGGGCACTGCGGCCGCGCAGCTGGGCGCTGAAGCCGCCGCCGTCGCGAACGTGTCCAGCATTCCAGCTAAAGCAGAGGCCGCGGAGGCGGTGCTCGGTAGTTTCGTTCAGGGGGCAAAGCGATTAGGCATCGGCAAATCGCGCCGCTCTGCGAAATCTGTCAGAAATCGCGCGACCTGTTTTGGATAGAGGACACGGGTATACAGCCGCGCGGTTCGTCCATTCGCGAGCTGCCGATCTGGCGCTGCGTCGTCATTAGTCGACGCCGCATGCGCCGCTATCGCTCCGAGGGACGGGGCGCGTCGCATCGGATGGCGTATCGCCGCGATTAACTCCACCGCCCCTGTATCGAGCAGCCATCGGCTGGGATCGCTGTTCGCCGCGAACGAAGGCGCAGCGCGCGCGCTCGTCGGCGACTGACGCGGGATCGCGGCCTCCCCCTCGCCCCTGGGCGAACTGGTGCAAGTCATTCCAGGAGCCCTTTCTCAAAGGAGGTAGATGCAAAAGCCGCCCTAGCGGATGGGCTCGCCGAAGTGGCCCGCTTGGGACGCCGACAAATGTGGGCTCTGCTTCGACCGGATTGGTGGTGGTAGAAACATTTTATTGCCAATGATATGAATGGTGGGGGTGAAGCCCCCTATTTTGTGCGCGGCCGGCGCTTGTTGTTCAGGGGCCCTGCGCGCGCGCTGCGTGGCGGCGCGTGGCCACTTTCTCCAGCGTCGATAAGGGACAGGTCGCGAGCAGCCAATGCGACGACTTTTCGTCGCCTCTGATATGCGCCCGGTTCTCGGAGCTTCGCGGCGCGCCGCGGGAAAGCGGTCACAGGGTGGGCTCCTCCTCCAAGGCACGTGTCGAACGCCGGCGACGACTGCGGCAAGTGGCCGGGAAAAGGGCACATTGCGCCGTGTAGCGCAAACGCCCGTGGGCAGGAGCGGCAGAATTGTGTGCGACATCGTCCCCCCGAACGCTGATCCATGAGGCGTATTAT